>NW_021568551.1:92576-307576 GCF_001605985.2 Dendrobium catenatum
GAGATATTTGCGCCGGAACATGCGCCGGAAACTACCGGTTCCGTCGGATTGTACATTGTTTCCGGCGGATTAAGTCCGCCGGTAATAATAGGTTTTCCTGTAGTGAGTCACTATTGGTATTAGTGCAATACTCAGAGGGTGCCTCTGGGGAGTGGATGTAGGTCTGGTTATAGACCGAACCACTATAAATCTGGTGTCATTTACTTTACTGTTTTTACGTTTCCGCACTTTAAATTTCAGTTTTAAAAACTCTGTGGTTGAAAAACATTTTTCTACAAAATTTAAAAGAAATTTTTATTTCGGTTCAATAATTTTAAAAAGGGGACTTAATTTTTAAACTACCAATTCACCCCCCCCCCCTCTTGGTAGCCTTGGGACACTCACTTAGGCTTAATAACCTAATTACTAGACTCAACAATAAGGCCTTTCAAGGAAGCTGGGGAGAAGGATGGTGACCACTTGTCTATGCCTATTATGTTATTTTTAACATACCAAGGCCTACAAGATAATAGTGTCCAACGCCTTTTTCTCATCAAAAGCATATAGTATCCATCCCAAACCAAGAATTGTTAAGTTGAATTTTTTGAACTGAGCCCATTGCCTCCTCAACTCTGAGCAAATCAATTGGAAAGGAACATTGAGACTGAATTCTCCCGTTCATTAGCCAAATTAATTTTGACTACCTTGTCTTCACCTGTAAATTCCTTCCCGTAGTCCAGGTTAGTGACATTAATATTGTTCTTCTTGGTCCAAGCATTAGGATCCCAGTTCTTAGAGTATTTTGAAGCATTAGCCTTCTTAACAAAAGCCTCTAGACAAACATTCAGTTCAGCATTTTCACAAAGACGAACTTCCTCCAGATCAATTTTTTCCCTTGTTTCCTGATTTGAACCATCCTTAATTTCCAAATTCTCATCAAGGATAATCTTATGGCCTTTGCACTTATCTCCCATATTCAACCTGGAATGAGTTAGACATTTCTTCGAATTGGATGCAGATGACTCACTGACATCTCCATTTGCCATTAGAAATGATTCAACAGAGAATCCATATTTTTGAAAATCACAGAATTATCTGAAATTACATATTTCCCTTTCCCAATTACCTCTATTGGTTTCTTCAGATTCAAAAGGCCACCTTCATTGATGATCAATGGCTTTCCAATGAAATGGACTTTACCATCCAGCTTGTTTGAAATTGCGTCGTCACTGAACGTCGGAGGAGAAGAAGGCAGGATAGGCCATGAAGAGATGAACAGAGTCAGAATTGCACGTCGACTCCCCGTTTGTCCGCCAGCTGTTGAAGACGGCTGGCGAACGTCCATCGCCATGAAAATCGCAAATCAAAATTTGAAAATAGAATTAGAGTTTATCTCAATAGAATCAGAGTTTCTCTAACTAGAACATATTCACCATTTTTTTTTGCACACACACACTTAGGTGGAGAAATTATAGAAGTTTAAGAGTTTTTCTATTTTTGATCATATTGTACGGGACAATAAGTTAAAAAAGAAACCCTAACTTTGACATCTGTGTCAAGCTAGCCAGATTAAGAAAATTGTTATGAACAATATTCACATCATCCTAGATGATATGCTCAAATTAGAAAGATTCAGCCTCCAAACTCATTTAGGTATGATATTATTTTTAGAAATCATATAAGATGATTCCATATAAGCCTGGATGATACATTACAATCATGCCTAAATTAGTCAGGTGATTATGTAAAATAATTAAGGTTAGATTGCTCGATCATATCATCCGAGATGACCATAGGATTGTCCCAGATGATCATCAATTAAAAAAACCTTAATCTTCTCCTGAATCAGCTAGATGTCCCGAACTATGTGTTGGACGATCAATTATAATTCTTCATCATCCATATATTTCTGCTGGATGACCAAAATTATGTGTTAAATGATAATCACTAATTTTGAACTAATTATATAGGATAATCCAAGCATTGTCATCGATGAGTAGTTATAATTCTTCATTATCAAAATATTTTTTGCTGGATGAGGAGAACTATATGATGGATGATATGTATGATCTTGAACTAATCATACATGATGATATCCTCATCACCCTAGACAATCAAAACAAATAATGTGTTCTAATTGTCCAGTACACCCAGATCATCCTAGTTGGAAGGGCTGAAATACATTGATCGTACGATCTAATAATCATACTAGACAATCTTTGACGGCATGTTGCAAATTAGGGTAATTTTTAAGTTCTTCTTTATAAGATCTCTTAATTATTATTGAGAGGATCTTTTCCTATTATACTTACCTAAGAAAGCTTAGAGAAGGAGAAGGAAAGCTTGGAAGAGAGATAGAAAATTTTGTGAGGGGAAGTTTTTATGTTGTTAATAAAGGTTGCCCCAAGTAAGAATTTGAGTCATCTTCTCCATTAGTCATCCTTGGCTCCTAAGTGGATCTATCAAGGTCTTCTTTAGGAATCGATCAAGGTTCTCTACCTACTTTAAGAGAAAGAAAAAAGGAGTTTAAGTTCTCTACCTCACTGGGGTCGGTGAAAAGGAGTTTGTAAAGGCTTCTCTGTCTTGTTGTGGGATCAAATATAGAGTCACTATGTCGTAGTGCAACACCTAGAGGAGAGGCTCTGGAAGTGGATGTAGATCAAGTTGACCAAACCACTATAAAATCCAATGTATTCTTTCTATATTATTCTTGCACTTTATTTTTTTACATATTAATTTCTATGGTTGATTGTATTTGTTTTAAAATATTCAAAAAAGTTTCAAAAAGTTTTTTTTCCTTATGTCTAAGAATTTTTAAAATTACTAATTTCACCATCCCTCTTGGTTAGCCTCAGGTTAGTTCATAAGGGCTTAACAATCCTAACAAACTTTCACCCTTATATCTCTATTTTGTACTAGATTATACCATTAACAATTTCACAAAAATAGAAAGTTCTAATCTTCTCCAGGGAACTCAATCTCAAGAACATCATTTAGAATACCATAATAATCACACTCATCATTTTTATGAGTAGTCCCTCTAACACATACTGCATAATTTTAGTTTTTCTTCCTTAACACCATGACATAGAATGAAATCTAAACTCATTAATAATATGTATTGGCCAGGTCTTTACTTTTCATGTTGAGCTCCGTACTAGTGCTTGTAAAACTTTATTAAAACACTTATTATAAAAGTTATGTACCAAAGAAAATTTTTAAATAATAGGGCTTTTAGTATTACATAAGATGTAATTATTTTTTTTAAATTTAAGTGCTCACATAAGATTTAAACCATGTTGGGAATTCATTTGTAAGAAGTTTCTCAACATCTATGCTATATGTTAGAGGCAAATTACTTATGAATTACCTGGTAACAAATCATCCAAATAATACTTCTGTATTTAAAATAAACTTTACTACTTCTACACATTATGGAAAAACTTACTCTAATATCGGTTAGACTACTTTACAATTCAGTAGCACATATAAAGCCATTGTTTAGATTTCTAAATTGTTGAGGAATCTTTCAATACATTTTCCAGTGGGCTTTCCATGACTTTTGTAGACTAATAATGCAGATTGTGATTGTTCTTCTACATCAAAGTCTATGTTACGACCAATCTATGTTCTTGTACTCCTTACATAGGGCTCAAAGTTGTATGAGCAGAAGTGAGTGGTTTATTGATATAAATAAGATTCATATATCAATCCTTCTTATCGTACTTTATTCTTAACATATTTTTTCAACTTGTTTAAATATCTACTAAATAATTACAATTATTTGTCACCATTAAAAATATTTAAGGAAACATGTTAAAAACTTGTTTCACCTATCGAAAGGGTATATCCAATGATATTATACAAGTCCATCAACTCTAGTTTCATAAGATAGATGGACAGGAAGATGCTCAAAAGAATAAAAGAATCTTGACAAAATTTTTTTCTCTAAAATGCATATGATGATTAGTATATTCACCTCCCTCCTCCGCAGTGCATTTTCGCTAAGTTTAGTGACCATAGGTCTTTAAAGAAGATACTAAGCTCTATCAACAGATATGATACGCAAACTGATAACAAACATATAATGATTAGAAGGAGAAACACCATAATTATGTGACAATCATAACTTTTTAGTCCTAATAATCTCACATATTTAAGGGCTATACATCAACTTATGTGTGATCCATAGCCATCATGCATTTTTAAACCATTAAACCACTAACATATTAATCTTTTTTTCTCTAACATGAAAGAGTATGGTGTTTGGGGCTTCATTATTTTATTATTTTTGTTGTTACTAACTCTAGATTTCATCACCATTAGTATTTTAATATTCAATTTAGCTTTGACGTTATTCTTGCTCTTGTCTTTAACATCAATAATAGTATTTAAAATATTGTAGAGAAGGTTTTTCTCAATGTACATAACATCTAGATTATGCCTTATCAAATTTATTCTCTATTATAGTATTGTCTAGAAAATACTTTTTTTAATCCAATTATATTGAACACTATATCCCATAACTTTACACTTTGATAATGTTGGAAAATCAATAATTGATGAAAAGTTTGAATGTTTTTATAGTATGTCATCACAACTTATTCTAGATGGAGGTGACCTCTCAACCCTATTTTTAACGAATGATCCCTTATTCCTCCTAAAAGGAGGATCGATAGGTCAAAATATATAATGACAATCAAACCAAATATTTTTTCCTGTACATTTTATTGTGAAAGATTTAGTATTTTCCATGTAGTAAGGGCAAGCTAATTTTCTAATTGTGCTCCAACCAGACGTCATATCATAAGATGAAAAATTATAAATTGTCCTAAGCAATGCAGCTTTAAGGAGAAAATTTTATTTGGTTGAGATGTCATAAGATATGACACATTCTTCCCATAAGAACTTGAGATCATAAATTAATGGCTACAAAAAAATATTAATTTTTTCTTTTGGATTATGTGATCTAGGTATTATAAGTGTAAAGAATGTGTATGGAGTAATCATACACATCTCTAGTGGAAGATTGTATGTGTATGGTGTTAGTATAATTAACCAACATAAGTATGGGTAAGCTGTTTGACTATATGAAGTAAAACTATGAACTCATAATCCCAATCTTATATTACGTGGCTCACTAGCAAATGAAGCATGTGTTTGATCAAAATATTTCCACGCTTCAGTATCTAATGGATGAGAAAGAACACCATAGTTGTCTAATTTCTCCTTTTTCCATCTCATATGACTTGCTGAACTCATTGATGCGTAGAGCTGCTAAAGTCTTGGAATGATTGATAAATAAAATAAATGGGAAGTAAAACATCTTTCTTTTAAGGACATTATTTTCATGAGTTTAGTTTAAATCGAGGCCCATTACAGGTGCAATAATAAATTTTTATTACATCATCCTTGTATTATAGCATACATCCATTTCTATAATAATTAATTTTTGTAACTATGAGATCCAACATGCAAACTAATTTCTTTATTCGGCATAAATCTTTGCAGATTAAATTATTGGTTGGATTTATTTTCTTGAGAAGAGAAATAAAGTCATTAAAATAATCATTAGGAATATTATATTCAATTTTGATATTTAGCATCCTCATAGCAATCGATAATTTTGAATTAGTTTTACAACCATCCCAAATTAGTTTTTGATCTGCATGAAGTAACTCAAAGAATTTTTTGATTTTTGTATTTGGTGTCTCTTCTATACTAGCCCTTAAATTAGAACAAGCTATATCAAAAATAAATTCTTTATATTGCCTAGTAATTTTATCTTCATTAAATATTTTAAAAGCTATGGATGGACTGACATGAGTATCTTTGTGTGGCTCGTACTCACCAAGTGAGGTTCAAATCCAATAGTCTAGAATAAATCTCTTATGATATAAATCAAACTTTACATCATCAGGATTGAGGAATGCTTCATTTTTGTGCTTTGAACATGGACATCAAAATATTCCATTGAACTTAAATGAAGGTAGTAGAGATGGAACTTGAATAAAAGTCTCAACTCCATATATAAGTTCATATTTCAATTCTTGTCAACCCGATAATAACTTGTTATATATCCAATATCTCTCTCTTGGATATTCATTTGGATGTTAAAGAAAATAATTCATACATAGTTGTGAAATTAACTATTAGAAAATATGCAAACTTAAATTTAGTTTAAATCCAAGAAAGAAATATCATTTACTTTGCTAACTTTGTTATCGGAAGGTAACCATTTTATGTGTTTATTTTAACTTAACATTTTGTTGCCTTAATCAGGGATATCCATAAAGTATTGCAGGTCTCACCGCCATTTTATAAAACTTCACCTTAAGTTTGAGGATGAATTTTCTGGCACACAACAAGCCCGATGTATTCCTCAAGTTTAACCATCAAACTAGAATTCTACTTTGGAGCCATTTTCTAGAGTGATAAAGCAAATTTCAAATTCCATCGTTCTACTTTTTGCTCACCGATCGTTCAAGTTGGTGATCCATCTCCGATCATCAGACAATGAAGGATGGGTGACATACGTCATTCTACTGCTATGGCTAGGAGGACTCATCCTCCAAATTCAAATTCTACTGAAAGAATTCCCTCATCTGATTTCTCATCTGAAAGAAATTGGAATCTAGTTGTTAAGGAAAAGCCTTTGATTATTAATGAAGGAATCTTTTAAATGCTAAGAAGGTTATTCCAGTTGTTGGTAAAGGTAAAATGTTCTTATTGATGATGGAATGAAAAATCCTAAAGTTTTTAAAAAAACTAAAAATGAATTTTGTGAGTCCGAATGCTTCAAATTCTTCAAATTTTAAATTACATGTGAGTAAATTCTGTAATTCTACTCCTTGTAGTCCTGGTGATCAAATTTCAAAATGTGCAAATGCAAATGACTGTGCTGCTCTGATTGAGAAGAGTCAGGGAGATGCAGATAAGTCATCTGTTGTTGGACCACAATCAGATAAGAAGAATTCCATGACATTACAAAAGGACTTGGAGCATTTTAGGCACTGTATTTCAGGAGAATAGAACTCTGAAAAACAAATCTTCAATAAGATATATCCTCCTGAGATGGATGAAAAAATGGGCAATCATAAGACAAATGATTGTACTAGAAGTGCAATTGTTAATGTGGATAATTTGAACTTAGGTTCATTCTTGGCTGATGATGGCAAAATAGTGAAACTACATAAGGAGAATGTATTGGAGAATTCTATAAGATTGGGGAATTCTCTTGTATTCAAAGTTTTTTGTGAAAATCTACCATTTTATGTGATCAACATTAAATTAAGAAGACAATGGAGCTGCTTTTGGAGCTTTAGACTTACCATGTTGGGACAAGATTGGGTGCTTTGCATAATTGAGAATGGTGATACCATGGAATAAATTTTAACTGAAGGACCTTGGATTGTTAAAGGTCACATTATGGGCATTGACAAATGGTCACCTAACTTTTCCACAAACTCTTTCAAGAGTCTTTCATCTCTAGTGTGGATTAGACTCCCTAATCTACCATTATATTGTTGGGATGATATCAACATATGCAGAATTGCATCTCTAGTTAGGAGGCCGTTTTTACTAGATGGAAAAATGTTTTAATGGAATAGAAGAGAATTTGCTATGATTTCTATTCGCATCAAATTAGATGAACAACTTCCTTTAGGAGTGTGGGTTGAAGGTGAATCTAGCAAATTTTATCAAAAAGTTGAATATGAAAAAAGTTTCTATACTTACTTTCAAGTGTGGCAAGATTGGCCACTTGATAAAGGAATGTCCTGTTTCTAAGAATGAAGATATTAAAGATAATTCTAATGTGCCTTCTTCAGAAGTGGCTGCTACTGGCCAAAATGCTTTTGCTGATAAGGAGGGAGTCAATGTGGACCTGGAAGAGAAAGGGTATGGACCCTGGGTGCCCATCAGATTTGAAAAAAAAAAAAAGAAGATTTCGAAAAAATGAAAATAAGGTGATGCAAGGACATGTTAGAGAAGTTTGGAAGGCAATTATGGGTACTGTTGCTAGTCAAGTTCCAGCCCAAAATATTTATTTGGGAAAATCTTTTCCCAATGAAAAAGACAAGACTTTGGTTGTTGATCTGAAGAAATTCAATTCTAGAAATGATAAAGATCTTGTTGCTGTTGAAGATGATAATGTTTCTTTAGTAAATGATGCAACCCTGGAAGATGGAGAAATCTTTGAAGATATGCCTCTCAATGTTGCTGATTTCTCTATGAACGAAAATGGGACTTCATCAAGTAATAATATTATTGCTTCTCAACCCATAATTTTGAACAAGAATATGTTTGATATTCTTAACAATGTAAATGAGGATGTGAACAATGTTGAAATTATTTTGGGAAAAAATATGGATGATGAGGTTAATGTGTCATCTTCTAAATTAAAGAATATGGCTATAATAGTAGATAATGTTAAAGTGGAAAAAAACTCTGTCAAAAGAAAATTGGGAAAGGAGATCAAAACTCTTGGACCAATTAAACTAATGACTAGAACCAGAAAATTGGAGATGGGAAAAAAAAGGAAAGAGGAATTGGGGTAGTAACCCTCCTAATTAAGGAATTCCATTATTTTTTGGAATTATTGAGTAGCTAGGAAAGTTCATGCTTCTCTATATCTTAAGGAATTTGTTAAAGAGAATGGTGTGGGTTTTGTTGGTTTGTTAGAAACCAAAGTTTCCACTATGAATAGAAAAGATATCAATGCTCTAATCTGGATGGATTGGAAGTTTTTTCATTATCCTTCTGAGGGATTGATAAGAGGGATTTTAATTCTTTGGAACACAAGGTTTTCTTCTTTTAATACCTTATTCTCTTCTTGTCAATGTGTAATTGGTGATTTATATATTTAGAATAGAGTGAGTTGGAGGATTTCTACAGTTTATGCTAACAATGATACTTACAAAAGGCGGGATCTTTGGAATCAATTAGAGAATTATATGCTTGTTGATAGTCCTTCTATGGTGGGTGGTGATTTTAATTTCCTATTATCAAAAAGTGATAAGAAAGGTGGAAGAGGATTTGATTTTTCACAAGAATCAAAGGAAATGAAATCATTTTTTACTAACCTTGATTATCATGAATTAAATTTTATTGGTCCAAGGTTTACTTGGTGTAATAACAAATCAGGTGGAGCTCAAATCTTCGAAAGACTTGCCAGAAGCTTTGTTAATTCATCTGCCCTTGAGTCTAATCCTTTATTGGTGCGTCGTCATCTCCCTCATCTAGCTTTAGATCATTGCCCCATTATGATGAAATTATGGGAAGATCAACCGAAATCAAATGGCTACATCAAGTTTGAGGATACTTGGGCTTCTCACTATGCTTCAGATGCTATTGTTCAAAAGGCTTGGAATAGAAACATTGTTTATCATCATTCTGATAGTCTTGATATCATGTTTAAAAGGTCTTTGAAAGCACTTTTTTTTGGAGTAAAGCAAAGCTAAAAGACCACAATCTTGTGAAGGACACATTTGTCAAAGAGATTCTTGATCTACAAATGGAGGAGTTTGTAGTTGGAAGCCTTTCCGAAGAAAAGGTATTGCTTCTCAGATCCAAAATTAATGAACTTAATTGTACTTTAGCTCGGCTAACTCTTGGTGGAGACAAAGAGCAATGGTAAGATGGATAAAGGATGGAGACTTGAATACAAAGTTTTTTCATTCCTTTGCAAAAGCTAGAAAGAATGCAAATTATATTTTCAAAATTAAAGAAGAGAATGGAGATTTGGTGGAGATTAAGCTCAAATTGAAAATATGTTTTTTCAAATTCTTCCAAACAAAGTAGAAATTTAGATCTTGTTCTTTGAATAATTGGCCAAGCCTGAAACAAAAATTAATAGAGTCGGAAAGAGAAGAACTTAATTCTGAGCTAAAACTGAAGGAAGTTCTAGCTGCTGTTAGCCAAATGGAGGGAGGTGTATCTCCGGGTGTTAATGGTATTACTCATTCATTTATTAAATTTTATTGGCACATCATTAAATTAGATGTCTGGAATGCTTTGAAAAGGTTTTTCTCGATGGGTATGATGGAATCTAGTTGGAAGGATACATTAATTGTACTCATTCCAAAGGTCGAGTTGCCTATGATACCTTCAAATTTTAGGCCTATAAGTTTATGTAAGACAATTTATAAACTTATTCATGAAGGAAAGGAGGATAGCAATTTAAATATTGCATCCAATGGTCTTAGTATAACTTCAATTTCTATTTCTAATAGAAATATGTCGGGCCTATGGGATGTTAATCAACCATCTTGATTGTTTAATAAGTCTTGGCATCCTCCACCACCCGATTTGATCAAAATAAACGTTGATGCTTCATTGGTACCTTCTTATAAAGCTGGAATGGGAGCTGTTTGTCGTGATCACCAAGGAAGGTTTCTTTTTTCTTTTAGAAAAAATGTATTCATTGGGATATTGCACGGCTTGAATTGGATGCTATTCTCTCTCTTCATGGTATTATCAAGGATTGGTTCACTCAATACAAAGGTATTATCAGTGAAGGAGACAATGAAAATATGATGAAAAGTATTCAAAACAATATCAAAAAGAAGGGATTGCAAAAACCGGAGATTGATGTAAGGTTCTCTTCATTTGTCAAAGATTTTAATTTTGTTATTTTCAATTATGTTAGTAGGGAAAGCAATATGTTAGCAGACATGTGTGCCATATATGCTCTTAATGGGGATTTTGATTGGGATAATCTTAGTATGGAACACATTCCTCCTCCTTTTTTTCTTTTATTAAAGGAGGAATGTGATGTTATTATCTTTTATTAGCTTCTTTTATTACTTTATGCATCTTTCAAAAAAAAAACCTATAATTTTACTAGCAATTTCCACATCTATTTCACCATTACTCTGAACAAAATAACCAAAATATCTAAAATGTATACTCTTATTAATGATTTAATTGCCAAAACTCACAATCCACCTAATGGATATATTTCTATTAAAATTACACTATATAGTCTATTATAGATATACTAAAAAAAATCATTAGACTAAGGTTGACCTTTACAATTTAAGTTTAACATTAACTCTCTTTGTGATCATATCAACAAGAAGAATATCATCAGCAAAAAGCATAAACGAAGGTACAACCTATAGCAAATTTATAGTAAGAACATCCATGATTGAAGCAACAAGATATGGGTTTAAGATTGATCCTTGATATAATCCATCTGAAAAAGAAAAATACTTGGTCAAGAAACATTTTGTTTGAACACAAGTAACAACTTCTGCATACATATCCTTAACGAATTGAAAATGAGCATTATTAACCCCTTTCTCTAGAACTCTTCATAGCACTTATCGTGGAACTTCATCATATGCTTTCTCTAAATCAATAAATATCATATGTAGGTCCCCATTATTCTCACTATGATTAAAGTAAAAAAGATATGGGCTTAAGTTTGATCCTTCATGTAATAAAACTGAAATATGAGAATACTTGATCAAACTATCAATTATTTGAACATAAGTAATAGCTCGAATAAAAGGATTATTAACATTTTTTTATAACTCTCCATAGCACTTCTCTAGGAACTTTATTGTATGCTTTCTATAAATTAATAAATGTCATATATATGTCCTCATTATTCTCTCTAAATCAACATCCATGACTATACAAACAAAAAAAAGTAAATGCAAGGAGAATCCTCAGGTTATTCTTAGGCCGGAGTTAGGGCATCGGTGGCCGGAGTGAGGGCGTGATCGAGGGCGGGAGTTAGCACGCCAGCGGTTGGAGTCATGTAGAAGTAGTCGAAGGTGAGCATTAGAGGCGTCTGGAGGGAAAAAAATATGCAAACAAATGAGGAGGAAGGGTATATTTGGCCATATTTAGATCAATTTTTGGCATGTTTTCAGCTGTTTGGAACACTTAACACTGGCGGCCGAACTTCAAATAATATGCAACACCCAAACAAAAAATGATGGCCTATCCAGTGGTAATTTTCCCACAGGCATTACCGGCGGTGCATTACTAAAAACTGTCGGTTAAAATGCTGGTTGAAACCATTAGTTAAACCATCAGTTGAAAGTAGCAGTCATATGGCTGTTTTAACCACCGATAATTTTGGCGATTCTTTGAGTACCGGTATCTTCTAATAGTTGGTCATTTTCCTGTAGTGTTTGGATTGTTTATGTGAATAATACTTTCTCTATTACATATGTTAAAGTGAACACTTTTATTTTTTAGAATAGTTGTGATTATAATAAACCTATTAAGTTTGTCCCTAAATTATTTATTAGTCTTATTTTATAAATTCCTCTTAATACTGATGTTGAAGACTATTTATTATGAAACATCTAATGATGTTATATTTAGAGTGAAGGATGCTTGGAATGCTTTTAGAGTCTAGAATAATGTCATTAACAGTTTTTCCATTAGATGGCATAAAAAGTATCCCTACTACTATTGCTACTTATATTTGGTGAATTATGCATAGATGTATCCCTACTAATGAAAACTTATTAAAATCAAGCTTTTTTTCCTATCTAAATGAAAATGTTCCTATCACGTGGAGAAAATGCATTATATCTTTTTTCTGGACCAATTGTTGTCAAAATTTAGACTCATTTTGATCTTGTTTTAAAACTTAATTACTTTAGTGGTAACATTAGCATCAATGCTATTCTTGATATTTCGTTTATTAATGTTAGATGCCACATTAGGAATGTGATTCCATCTCTTATTTTTTGGTACCTTTTCCCATCTAAAAATCTTGCTTAATTCAATAATATCTACATGAACCATCATCAAATTATTAGGAATATTAAACACAAAGTTTTGATGCTTTACCCTGCTAACCTTTTGTCCATGAAATACATTAAAGGCTATTCCTTTATTCCTGACTTTTGTATTCCCCTTAAGGATAAGATTGTTAATGATGAATACTAATTTGTGTATTGGATCAAACCTTCTCATAATACTTTTAAACTGAATGCTGATGTGCTGATTAAAGATAGTAGTTTTAGTTGTGGTGGTATCATCAGAGATGTTTATGGGAACACCATTATGGCTTATGCTGGTCCTCTACAAAGGTGCTCTATTATTTTTATTGAGCATTATGCTATTTTACTTTGGTTGAAGTTCTAACTTTATCTTTGCATTTTTGATATTTTGATTGAGGTTGATTCTACTTATAATCCTTTTTGTTTGAAAGACAATGATGATAACATTTGTAGTCCATAGTTATTTTACCTTCTTAGGGAGATTAAGCAACTTTTGATTCTTTTTAACTTTATATTTTCTAATGTTCATTGGGAAGGAAATGCTTGTAATGATTAGTTATCTAATCATGGTTGTACTCTTAATTTCATCACTAACTTCAATTACATTAATTTTCCACATATCTTGAAAGGCCTCATTAGATTAGATAAACTTGCTTTTCCATATGTCTTATCTTATGCTCAAATTTTGTGTTGATCTATGAGATTATGTAAGTAGTTTGGTTTCTATTTTACATTTCTATCTTAATAATAACAATATTTTTTATGGCAATTATAATTTTGATTTATCTTAGTTTATAGTTTATGCTGGTCTTCGTATGGCCCTATCTAGCAGGGATTGTAACTCTTTCTATCATGATTTTATTCACATCTACTACTTATCTTTCTGAATATTTTATAATTGTTAAAAGTAGATTAGGACTTAATTCTTTGAGTTATACTCTTCTCTTGAAAGGAAAAAATATTGCTCTCTATTCTAGAATGTACCTACAATTGAGATTGTTGCAACTTAGTTCTTCAAAACTATGTTTTCATATTATATGGATTTTTGATGATTTCAAATATTATTGTTCTAAATAATGTCTCTCCTAATATATTTTGGATATATTGGTTTTATTGTTTGTGTGTACTAACATTTTAGGGAAATAATACTCCAGACTGTTGAAGACATTAAATCAGGTTAGATTAGATTTAATTATAAATGGAGTCTATATTTTTCATTTTTATTGAGTCTAAGAGAGTGTGATTGTGATTGAGTAACTGTGCACACACACACTAGGGGAGTTACAAATTGTAATTTTTTAAACTAATAGTACTATACAATTTTACTTTGCACGTGCCAATTTGTTTAGTTATTTTCTCCAACGGGCATTTAAACAAACCATGGGAAAAGAAAATTTTCTAAGTATAGATCATACTGTATGAAGATCCTTTTGTACAGATGACATCCATAGTACGAAATAGATATGCTCTTATTCGTCTTTTCGATCATAAAAAAAATTTCTGAACTA
This sequence comes from Dendrobium catenatum, assembly GCF_001605985.2. NCBI lineage: Eukaryota > Viridiplantae > Streptophyta > Magnoliopsida > Asparagales > Orchidaceae > Dendrobium > Dendrobium catenatum. The sequence continues at coordinate 106,813 of NW_021568551.1, forward strand.
ATCGTAATGTATGAAGTGACCTTTGTACAAACGACATTCAAAGTATGAAAAGAATGAGTCCCTTTTCATCTAGATGAACATCAAATTTTTTTAAATAGTTCATATTATACAATATGTTGTTCATATAGATAACATCCAGAGTATGAACATGTGGGGTTTCTTTTCATCCTGAGGAATCAGAAAAATTTCTTAAAATGTTCATACAAGATGAATATGGTTCGTACTGGATGATTATCATGTATGAAAATGGTTCATACAGATTTGTATGAAGCAGTTTTTGAACTTTTTGTACATACGAATGTCTATCGTACTATAAAATTGCATACGCTAAAAATTGCAATTTTCAATTTTCTGGACAGTTTTTCTTAGCTTTCATATAAAATGTCCTTAGAAACTGACTTGGAAAAATATGGACTTCATGATTTCTATGAGAACTAGTGAAATGGTGATTTGGGAGAGTGTTTGAGAGAGAGTTCTTGCAAGTGGAGCGTGAAGGGTTCACAAGGTTACTCAAAGGTATGAATCTCTTTTGTGTTTATGTCACTTCTCTTACTTTCTTCTTTCTAGTTACCCGAGAGAAGATCTTTGAAGAAGATTTTATACTCTGCCAACACTTGGAGGGTGTGAAAGGGCAACAATACTCTACTAACACTTAGAGATTATGAAAGGATGACGATACTATGTCGACACTTTGAGCGTGTGAAAGGATAATGGTACTCTGCCGACACATAGAGAGTGTGAAAATGATGATGGCACTCTATCACACCGGGGATTGGTGGAAGAGAGGAAAATTGTAAAGGCTATCCACCTTGATGTGGGGGGAAAAAGGAGATCCACTTTGGTATTAGTGCAATACCTGAAGAGGGAGTCTTCAGGGAGTGGACATAAGTCTTAATGGACCGAACCACTATAAATAATTATATTCTTTTTATTACTGTATTTTAATTTTTAGCATTTTATCTTTATGTTTGAAAAGATTATTTCAAAACGATAATCAAATTTGGAAAGTTATTAAATTGGTTTCTATTAAAAATCTAAGATATTTTTTAAATTACCAATTCACCCCCTCCTCTCGGTTAGCCTTGGGACAATTTCATAGGTTTAATAATTTATACAGACTTTTCACTTACATTATAGTATATATCACATCTTTCACACTTTTGAGAAACTCTATCTTCGATTCCCCATAAGCAATAGCACAATAGTGAATTAACTCAGTCAATAGAGACTTAAACATCCATTTTTTCTCTAATAGAGAAGGTAGAACATGACTATATTGGAAAGGATTGGGTAGTGATTTTGCTATTTTGACTTGATTTTCTTCTCCATTAACAGTGGATAATGGATGAAAGTAATTTAGACACATTACAAGGGATTAATATAAGACTTATGATTCCTCTCCAGCAATTTCTATACATTGTAGTTTAGCTTTTTTAATTGCAACATTCAAAAAGTAATTATCTTTTATTACAATTAGCTTTTTTAATTGCCTCAGGTGGTGAATCATATTTCTTTGATGAGATTTTGTCATCTCTTCATTTTCATAGGATAAACCAATCTAAAATTTAGTGGTGTAGAAGTATACTTATTCCTTGACATCCTTTCAATTCTAGCTAGCAGATAACCTTGGGAAAGTCAGATGGAAAAATATTGAGGGTTTAATAGCTATAGGGATAATAGCAGACTCACCAAGAATTACATCTTTAATAAGTGTAGTAGGTATAGACTCAACCTTGACTATATCAATGTTTGGTTCAGTATTATATGCTAAATAGTGTCTATTGATCCAAACTAGATCATAGTAACATCAACAAATGTATTGTGTTTAACTGTCATGTTAAAATTATTGAAGAATGAGAAGATCAATTTTTTAGTTATTATTTTTATAATTAACCATAATCGTATGAATCTTTAAAATTCACTAACTTCTAAGCAAGACATAAGTTTGAAGATATACTGAGTAAAGTTTATTGAATCCCCAAACTACAACAAAAGTTAGGTGAAAAAAATTCCTAAAATTTTAAATGGACCCAGCCTATGCAAACATAGACTCGAAAGGTGTTGAGGTTTGATATTTAAATTTAATTTTGGTACAGAGAGAAATCCAATCAAAATGACTTTAAATTTTAAAGAAAATGATTGAAACTTGATTTGAAATTAAATTTTTTAAGAACATTGAGCAATGACCCTTATTCAAAGACACTTAAGCATATATAATGCAATAAGGTATGACTTGATTTTAATTTATATTTAGATAGAGACCTAAATTAAAGGAATTTGAATAAAAGAGAATATTAACTTTCCAATTTATAATCTAAAGCTTGAGTTTATATTAAATTTATTAGCCCAAATATTTAAATAAATTTATATGAATTTAAAAAAAATTATTCTTCACTAAAGATGGAGAAAGAAGTCTATCCGTAGGGTAGTTGCAAAAAAAATCTAAGGATAAATTTAACATTCAAAATGCAAAATGTAACATAATATTTTCTTTAAATTTATATTTTGGGTATCTTTAATCAAATTTATGTAAATTGACTTTATACCATCCCTAAGGATATAATAATGTTTCACTATTACATTGATAAGTGAAACTTTCCATTCATGATTGAAAACTGCATAAGAAATATTATATTAGTCCTGAAAGATGTAATAAATATTCACGTATAATTTTAATTATGAAATTAATCTATTGTTTAATGCTTAGGTCAACATTCCACAACTATTTCTCCTACGTTAGAAAGAAACCAATATAGGTTTTACTTTATTCTATGATGCGTACTCCCTATAGAGGCAAGCCAGTATAGATAATTATATTATCTAAGAGAATACTTTTGATTAAAGAGAAGGATAAGGATTTTCAAGGATATATGGTTCTAAAGAAATATTTAGGCTAACAAGATTTAATGTATAAAGTTTTGATTAGAAATTCTTTAGTTTAGTTATCCTAAAAATTTAGATATTAGATTTTAAATTTTAAAAGAATTGAATAAGAATGTGTAAAGACTTAAGAGGAGTTCATAATCTAGACTTATACTTTCTTGGAGTGAGTTGCTATCTAATGCACAATCAATCATCTTAGATATAATGTATGATAGGCGAAGCACTATCCTAAGATTTCAAATGATGAATTAGACTCTAAGATTTATGACTTAAGATGAGCAATTGTAACATTAAGTTCAAATGACACTCGCAAGAATACTCACTAAGAGCTCTATATTTTATCTTATTTAATTCACATAAATAAATTTTCTAACAACCAAAATTTGTTAGAAATTTTGGCATCATTATGCACTATACCAAAGGAAAAGTGTAGCATCCTCTAAGGATTAAGAGGGCCCCACTATGATGCAAATGATGGGCATAAGAGTTTGGCTTAACGTTCATTGTATAAATGAAAATGCATGCATTTGTGCAGGATTGGGTAAAGGGGTTGGTTATATAGTACCCAATATTGTATCATTCTATAACTAGTATACGTGTTCCTACAAAGTTTAAAACATATACACCGAAAAACGCCTAAAAGAATTTCTAGCCACTAATGCAAACTACCATCCATATGATTGAAATGAGTGAAGCAATGTAATAAATAAATGAATAAATATAAAAAGCAATTTTTAATTTATTCATTTAATAATTGTACTCAAATTCTGTAGAATATAAAGGTGGCCAAGCTCCACCATAATAAACTATGATTTCTAATCCTATAATATATATATATATATATATACATGGTCTTCAAACTCAAAGTATTCCATGGAATTACAATACAGAGTATCTTCTTAAGGAAATGATATCAACTTTTGAATCCTCATTTGTATATATAAAAGTATGTATACTTAATTATTTTATAACCCAAGACACTATAAAATTCGATCTATATACATTTCACATTTTACAATGACTAATACATGTATACATCATTCCAAGGTAAATTATACTTTTATTCTAGCAGGAATTTATAGCAATATTAAATTATATAAAAGCATATGAAATCGGCAAGTGGTTGTGTAATAACCTTATGCTTCAAATGTAGTCCTTAAAGAGTCTAAGTGCACCAACATGAATTTAAAATGTATGACATTCATATTTTTCAAATTAAATAAATATACACAAGGTACTCCCCAAGAAACAAACTTGAAAAGTAAATCATACCACCAGTCATTCCTAGGCTAGAGTTATTTTCCCTAACAAACCATTTATGTGTGTAGAAAGGCTATGTTGCTTGAATAGTTCCTATGCTTTATTGATTTAAAGTTATCTATAAATGAATTTATTTATTCAAGGTATCTAAAGCATGGTTTGAGTTCAATTTTTAATGATTTAGATATTTTAAATTTCTTTTAATGATATTTTTATTGTTGAAGTTATATAACTTTAGATTTTAATAAATATAGCTTTCAACAACTTCTATGGTCCAAAAGTTATTTATTGACAACTCTTAGACTCAAAATATAATGCGAGCAATTCTCTAAGATTGTGGTAGATTTATAACATGGAGTCTTATATTTTAATTAAATATTTTGATCCTCAAAACTTCTTAATCAAATACACATTGGACCACCTAAAAGGAATCAAGCGCAAGGGTAAGAAAAGCTTTAACGTCTATGTACTTTATAAATGATTTTAATTTGAATTTAATATATAATTTACTTATTTATTTAATTTTATATTTTAGTATTTATATTCTATAAAATTCATTCTTGGAATTACCACAATGAGCTTGAGGACTAAGGCTTTCTTAGGATATATAGTCCTGTAGCAATAGGTTGTCCAGTCTAAAATTTCATTGTCAAGAATGGCAGTTGTTCATTTAATTTTATTTATCGATTTATTTTGATTGATTTAATGATTTGCTGAAGTTATGATAATTTTTTAATATTATATATTTTATTGAACATTTTAATGCATTAAATAAAGGGTCCATTTCTTAACCTTTTGATTTATAATAGTTTCTAACATTTTAATATTTTTTATAAATACTATGCACAGAGATAAGTCCAATGCTTGAAAGTTTATGGAATTTAGAGTTTTTAATAATTAGTTAATAATTTATTAGTTTGATGCATTTCATAAACTAAGTTTAACCCAAATGTTGACTTTTTAATTTACATTGAATTCTAGAGGTTTTATATTTGTCATAGATACTAAACACAGAGATCAATCCAATGCCTTTGTGTTTGCTCAATTTGAAGATATCTAGAATTAGTTAAGCATTTTTTGTAGTTTAAAGTAATTTTGGATTTATTAAATTATTTAATAATGATTATTTTCTTATTTTTATACCCAATCAACTAAAAACTTCTTGAAATCTTCTCCATAAGTCAGAAAAGACCTCTAGGGATGATTTTAAGTGTATAAAAACATTGTTTTAAATTTATATATATTTTTAAATATTTTTTAAATAAAATATTAATTTTATTGATTTCTAAATTAAGTTTAATTATGGATGAATGTGATAGTGTTTTTATTTTTTGTCTTTTGTGCTTTAATTCTGAGCATATTGTTATATTCTTTATAATTTTTGTATTTAAAAATAATTTATTAAGAATCTTCAAAGATTCTAGGTCAATTATGTACATGAATCTTGGGTTCACTTAATGAAAGAATAAAAGATCTCAAAATGTAATGAAATTTGAAACATATTCACATGAATAAATGTACATCAAACCCATTGAATTTGAGCTTCTCGAAGAATCCCTAGATTGAAAAATAATTTAACCAAGTTAAATACATATATAGATTTGAAGGTTTATTTAAGGAGTTACATTAACTTTAATTAGGTGAAACAAGTGACAAAGTAACCCTAACATACATATAAACACACCACATATAAATGAAAAACTAATTCTATTTGCATGAATAGTTATAAAGTTTTAAAGTTATGGGTCAAAAATGGATCCATGAACTTGAAAATTCAAATCATAAAAAATATGGTCTTATTAAGTACCATGAAAATTAGGGTAGGTCAAGGATATACCCTAATATATACCATCATAAATTGAGATCAACATAATCATTGTATCTTGGGAAATTCAAGAAAATTAGAAAGTATTTATCTCTATTTTACTCATGGCCCATTTTCTAATAATTGTTGAAACTATTTTTAGAAATTAATAGAGGTCTAGAGCTTTGCAACAAGCTCAAAAACACTCAATTTTGATGAAAAATAATTTTCTATTATTTTTGGAAGCCATAAATGTTGAAATTTTTTATTTAAACCATTTTAAATTTAAATTCAATCAATGCGTAATCATTGTCAATCTCTACATCCTCACACTTTGCTCAAGCCAATCTCTATATCCTATAACTTTGCTTGAGCCTATCTCCTCACCTACATAATCGAGCATAGAAGGCTACCATCTCATTGAATCAGGGCTTGCACATCGTTCCTCTCTCTTGAAAGCATGTAAGATCACATTTTTCCTAATAATGAGATCCATTGACTGATGTCCTTCTACTTTGCAAGCCAGCCCTTGATATGATATGGAGCACTTCATCATCACGCATCTTGAGTGATAAGAGAGTTTCATGCAAGATGTGGAAATAAGGCAATAAAATAATCATGGATCATAGTTATGACTTTTCTTATTGAATAATTATCATGTCAAAAGATTCCTTTCTAGAAAGATGCTATAAGTCACTACTTTTGCAAAAAAAAAAACTACAGTTAATTAGAAAAAAGATATGGTCTTTGATTGACTAATGTTAGTTGTGTAATTGACCCATAAAGTGAGCTATGTAAAATTTTTCTCTATTCATCAAGTTCATACTCATTACTCAGGATACAATTGGAAAATATGTTCTACAAGATCAAAGTTTGCCACTAGCCTTGCTTTCTTCTCCTTTCAGTTGCACCTCTTTTCTTCACATGTTGCTTCTTGTTCAATGATTCATGCCTTTGTATATAGATATAAAGGGATTTCTTTTTGAAAGCTGGTTAATCACTCTCGCTATAAATTTCCTCTTATTAAAGATAAAAGAAAGAAATGTAATATTTCTATAGCACAAAAGAGAATGTAAGAGCTATCGCTCTTACCATTGAATAGCTGATGTGGAATGTTGTCATAGATGAGTTTCGAAATTTAATCTATTATTTCAATTAGAATTTAGACTAAGAAAAGTCAAATTAAATCAAGCTTGTCACAAAGATTTTATCAAACCCATAATTTTATGGATGAACAAGAGATTACTCTATAAGAACCCACATCTAGTCTTATAATACCAAAATGAGATGCCACAGCTCACTAAGCCTATATTCATACTTTATATCAGAATAACTATTACTATTTGTATTTATAATCCACTTACTCCAACCTATTAGATACCTATCAGTGATAGACATCCAAAACCACTTCAAGCTTTTTATATCAAAAAGATTTAGCACTTAGAATGTTGATGAAATATTAAGATGATTGACAAAAAAGGGACATAAGGACCTTATCTCATCATAAGTGTGGTATGCAATAATAATGGCCCGTAGAATGTTCTGATTGGCTTGATCTAAAGGAAAAACTTATAGGATATATTTTAATAATGTTACAAAGAGAACATAGAGAACCCTACATGGGATTTCTCCCCTAGGTATATCCTTAAAATAAATACCAAAGTGGTATAATCTATAAACTCCCAGGATCTATGACAACCTGATGCCTATGACTCGAGCATTTCATTCGATCACTTTGTCTACATCATTAATGACCACCTTCTATTCAGAGGGGCTCATGAGGCACCACTCCCTTAAAAGGGGTTAATAGTGTCCCATAAGCATTGACCTGTGCCCCACTTATTCCTCCGTGTTATCAGTAGACATTAAGAAAGACCTCAAGAAGGACAAAGAATGAGTTTTAAGTTAGAGAGAGGTGTTTTCTTCTCCTATTTCAAAAGCGAACTATCACCTTCACTTCTTTCTTTCCTCTTTTTTATATCTTTCTTGACTCATTCTTACATGAAAGGACAGATTCACATCACTTTATGAATGTAGACAATCTCCCTCATTTGCTACCTTTCCAAAACATATAGTAGCTTGCCAAACAATGGCTAAGAGAAAAAGGTAGAGGGAATAACATGGCATAACATATATAATTTTATTGAAAAAGGCATAAACCTCAGGAAATTTGGAAAATTAAAACTACTCAAATGAAGGTACGAAGCAATTTAAACAAAAACAATTGAAACTAAAGATATGAAACAGAAAAAACATTTTTTTAAATGAATTGATAAGAAATTCTTAGATTTGATTGAATTATCTTTTTGAGGTGCGAAGCAATGAAAATGGTAGATCAGAGAAAAAAATTCTTCTTTCACAAACTTCGACTTTTACCCACTCCAAAATCCTTAGTTACATTGTCCAATCAAATGAGAATACAAGGAATTCTACATTCATACAATAACTTCATTTTATTCTATTACTATGCACCTTCTTCTCGAAATGAAAAAAACTAGTTTCTTTTGTTCTATAAGAAGAAAACAACTTTGCGCCTTTCTTCTTCTCTCTAAAAAAGGAATTTAGCAACTGTTGCAAATCTATTTTCATGACTTATGTTTTGATGATTGACAAACACTATTGATTCTCTTGGACTGCATATTACTTCTAACTTTTCAGGAATCAAAGATCGGACGAACAGACAAAGCCATTTCAAGATTGTGTAGGTCTAGGGTTGAGTCAGTATATACTTTGTTTTTTCTCTTCTTGAGTCTATTTGTAATCGTCAAAGAGACTGATGCTAAGTAACCCTACACACACACACTTGAGAGACTTAGAATTTCTGTTTTTACTCATATCGGCCAGGACGATTATTACATCGTCCTGGACGATCAGGCTTAAATCAGAAAGTCTAAATAAGGTTTCTTAATTAAGGCAACCGTCATTAATAGATTGGCCTGGACGATACATGTATCAGCCAGGCCGATAAGCTCAAAATAGAAAGAAGTTACCGTCATAGATAATTAAGGTATACTGTATTTTTAAATTATCGGCAAGGACGATCATTGATCGGCCTGGACGATATTCACAAATTATGCCTTAATTGTTCAGGAATTCAAGGGAGTAATTAAGGATGATTGATACGATCATATCGACCTGGACGATCCCAGGATCGGCCAGGATGATCTATTCAAAAACCTTAGTTACTTCAGGATGATAAATATCAGCCAGCTCTAATTCAGGGCGATGCTCTGGATGATTTTCCTCTGATTTGAACTGATCGGTCGGGACGATCAAGCCAATTTTAAATCTTCCAAGTTTACATTCAAGGCGATGCTCTGGCCGATCTTCTGAGTTTTGTACTGATCGGCCAGGCGGATGTCCATATTGGCCTGGATGATATTGTCGGCGACTTGCAATTAATGAGCTCCTTTGAAGCTCTTCTATTTAAGAGATCTTGTTCAACATTTTAAACAACCTTTGGCTGCTGCCTTGACCTGAGAAGGCCTTGAGGAGAGAAAGAGAGAGAGGGAGAGAGAGAGGATCTTGTCAGGGGGAGCTTATGAGGGGATTCACAAGGGTTGCTTCAAGGATCGCTCTGCTTCTTCTTCGTCTAGAAGTTCTCTTCTATGGAAGGGTCGGTAGAGGTAAGGAGTTAGCTATTGGTTGTGGTTTTCTGCCAGCTTCAGGTGGAAGCAAAAGGAGATAGGTTCTCTGCCTTGCCGGGATGGCAAAAAGGAGGTTCTTGTGAGGGCTTCTCCGCCTAGCCGCGGGGGCTAAAGGAGAGTCACGTTTTGTAGTGGAATACTTGAAGGGTGCCTCTAAGGAGTGGACGTAGGTCAAGTTGACTGAACCACTATAAATCTCTGTGTTCTTGTTTTCTTGCTTCCACATTTTAATTTCTGCATTTATTTTTCTCATGGTGTGATTTTGGTTTATGTGATTTTTGTTCTTTGTCAAAAGAAATTTTTAAAATACCAATTCACCCCCGCTCTTGGTTAGCTTGGGACTAAGTTCATAGGGCTTAACATCCCTAACGAACTTTCAAGTGGTACCACAGCGGGATTCAAAAATTTAAGTTTGAAAACTTTTTGAATTAGGATCATGGCTAACCTAGGGAATCGTAACACTATGGAAGGATATTCTATTACCCGACCTCCCCTATTCGATAACCTACCTTTTTTTTGGAAAACCTGCATGTCAACGTTTTTACAATCTACTGATTATCGCATGTGGATGCTTATCAAAGAAGGATATTCTCCACCTTCTCGTGAAATTAATGGTGTTAAAACTGAAGTTGCTTTTACTGAATGGACTTTCGACGAACGAGATTTAGCTCAATTGAATGCAAAATATTAGAACTGTTTTTTCTCTGCTTTAAAATCTGAGGATTACAAGCGTGTCTGTACTTGCAAAATTGGTAAAGAAATTTGGGATAAATTGTGTATCACCTATGAAGGCACTAATGAAGTTAAACAATCCCATTTGAATTTTCTCTTGCATGACTACGAACTTTTTTATATGAAACCTCATGAATCAATTTCTGACATGTATACTAGGTTTACTCAGATAGTTACTTCACTACATGCATTAGGAAAAGAATTTTCAAACTATGAAAAAGTAAACAAAATTTTGTGATGCTTGCCTTCGTCATATGATGCTAAAATCACTGCAATCACTGAATCTAAGGATTTAAACACTTACTCTATTGATAACTTACTTGGTTCACTCATTGCTTATGAGCATGGGGTGAATAAAAGAAATCTTGATGCAGGTGAGAAGAAGAAGGAGAAAATAGTTGCACTAAAGGCGCACAAATCGGATTCTGATTCTTCCGGGTCTGCAAGCGATGAAGTTTCCTTCATCACAAGGAAATTCAAAAGCTTTCTAAGGAAGAAACAAAAGCATCATCAAAATTGGAGAAAAGGTAAGGATCATAAACATGTTAAAGGATCTTCTGATGTTGTTTAATATGAATGCAGGAAACCAGGACATGTGAGAACTGATTTCCTAACACTTCAAAATAACTCAAACAAAGAAAAGGAAAAAGGTTAGGAGAAACCAAAGTCGAGGAAGGACAAGAAGAGAATCCAAAAGGCATTCTGGTGGAATCTTGTATTGATTCATCTGAAACGGAACCAGAAGATGAGACATCAAAATTGTGCTTGATGGTAGACGACAATCCTGATCAAGAAGTGGTATGTGAACTCTCCTACGATCAACTTCTTGAAGTTTCAGAAAAAATTCGTGCATCATATAAGAAATTAAGGAAAACACATGCTAGCTTGAAATTAGAATTTTTAAATCTACAAAAAGAGCATGAAATTTTGACTAAAGACCATCAAATGATTGATTCAAATCACATGACTTTACTTGATGAATTTGATGAGTTAAATAAAAATCATTGTGAGTTAGTTGAAAATTATGATGCATTAAAAGTTTCACACACATCACTTGAATATGATTTTAAGAAGTCTAAAGAGATAGATAAAAATTTGAGGATTGAAAATGAGGTCTTAAAAAGCCCAAATTTGAAGATTCAAAATGAATTAGAAACATGTAAGAAAACTAGGATGACACCTACTTTTGATCAATTGCCAAAACCTAGGAAGAGGCATTATAACTCAAACCACTTAAGAAATCCTTTTCCTGGAGTTAGATGTTTTTCATGTGGCATGCTAGGACACATCTCACACACTTGTATAATACACCATAGTACACATTGGGTGTGGAGACCTAAGGTGCATAATCCACAGCATACCACAAATGCATTGCATTCTATTCTTCATAAGAAGGAACCCAAACCTGCTTGGGTTCCTAAATCTAACATTTGATAATTTTGCAAGAGGACTCTCACAAAAAACCTCATGAGAGTATGTGGTACCTGGACAGAGGATTCTCTCGACATATGACTAGTGGTGCCAACCAGTTTTTTGTACTAGAGTCCAGGACTGGAGGCAAGGTTACTCTTGGAGACAACACCACCAAGAAGGTGGTAGGCACATGTATAATTGGTAAATCCAATAACCTTATGATTGAAAATGTTTTGATGATTGAAATATTTTGCTTGGTAGATGGATTGAAGACAACTTGCTTCAAGCATCAGTCAAATCTGTGACAAAAGCTTCATCGTATAATTTTTTGCAAATTCATGCATTGTAAGTTTAAGTAACAACACTATTTTACAGGGAGAGAGGATCAACAAGCGTCTACATGCCTTGATTTAAATAATATTGAATGTGCTGCTTCTTTTTTCTTAAAAACTGTGTGATTGATGATTCCTTGAGTTGTGGCACCAGAGACTTTGGATGCAAGTATGAAAACCCTTAGGAAAGTGACCCAAAAAGACCTAGTTAAGAGTGTCCCCGAACTTAAGTTTTCAAAAGACCACCTTTGTGTGATGCCTGTTCAACTAGGAAAGAAAGTCCACTTCCACCTTTCACCCCATTAAGGTTATTAGCACCTATAGACCTTTAGAAGTCCTTCACAATGGATTTGTTTGGACCCATTAGCATTGCCAGCCTGGGAGGGAAAGTCTATGAATTTGTAATTGTTGATGACTACTCTAGGTTCACTTGAATAGATTTCTTTCACATAAAAATGAGTCTTTTGAGGAGTTTAAAACATTTTCCACTGGATTCATAAAAAAGTAGGTGTGAGATTTTTGACCATCCATAGTGATTATGGGGGAGAGTTTGAGAATGAAAGATTGGAGTTTTGTGGAGGACAAAGGGGATTAGCCACATTTTTCAGCTCTAGGACCCCTCAGCAGAACAGGGTAGTTGAAAGGAAGAACCGGACTTGGTGGAAGCCGCTAGAGCCCATGCTTGCTGAGTATTCACTTCCAAAATACTTTTGGCTGAAGCGGTTAACACAGCGTGCTATGTGTTGAATAGGGTGAATGTTAGAGGCCAAATTAGAAAAGACACCCTATGAGATCCTTAAGGGTAGGACACCCAATCTTTCCACCTTCATGTCTTGGTGTAAGGTTTTTATTCACAACAGTGGGAAGTCTCATTGGGAAAATTTGATCCTAAATCCGATGAAGAAGTATTCTTGGGATATTCTAGTATTGGGAAGTCTTTTAGGGTGTTAACAACGAGAACTTTGATGGTGGAAGAGACAACCCATGTAGTATTTGATTAGTCTGATCCTAAGAAACATGGAGTTTGAAAATGATGATGAGGTTGGAGAGATTTTAGTGGAAGAAGAAATTGGGAACGGGGGTAGACCACCAGTAATGAAGGAGTAGGAGAAGTCACCCAAGGAGGTAGAAAATTTGTATTTGGATGAAAGGTTGGACCTTCACCATACTTTTCCTAGAAGATGGAGATACTCTACAAGTCACCCTAAGGATTTGATCTTTAGGAGACCCTTCTAGTGGAGTTAAGATAGACATGGATTAGGAAGGAGGTGGAAACCATCTCCTTTATCTCAATGACTGAACCCACCACCATTAACAAGCCCTTACTGATGCAGTTTGGATTTTAGCAATGCAAGAAGAATTGAATTCAATTTATAAGAAATAATGTTTGGGGAGCTTGTTTAGAAAGACCTAAGGGAAAAGTGTAGTGGGACAAGTGGGTCTTTAAGACAAGGTGAATGATTCAGGAGTGGTGGTGAGGAATAAAAGAAGATTGGTGGCTAAGGGGTATAACAAATATAAGGGATAGATTTTGAGGAAGACTTTTGCGCCCTGTAGCTAGATTGAAAGCCATTAGAGTGCTATTAGCCTTTGCCTATATAAAGGATTTATGCTTTTTCAAATGGATGTCCAAGAGTGCCTTTTTTAAATGGGAAATAAAAGAAGATGTATTTGTAGAACAAGCCCCAGGTTTTGAGAGTTTTCAATTTCCAAATCATGTTTTTTAAATTAAAAAAGGCTTTGTATGGTTTAAAGCAGGCACCAAGAGTTTGGTATGAGAGCTTAGCACATTCTTACAATAGGAGGGAGTTTGTCAAGGGGAGCGTAGACACCACCCATTTTTTCATAGGAGAGTTAGAGATTGATTTTACTCGTTATTCAGATTTATTAGTGGATGATAATACTCTTTGCGAATCTCTAATAAGAAATTGTGTGGCTGATTTTTTTCTAAAATAATGAGCTAGAGAGTTTGAGATGAGTTGATGGGAGAGTTGCCTTACTTTTTTTGGGTTTAGCATAAAACAATTGGAGGATGGAACTTTTTTTTAAAATCAAAACAAATAACCTAGAGGACATTTTTGAAGAATATGCCAGATGGACAAGCCAAGGCCAATGAACACTCCCATTACTTCTAGTGCTCCATTTTGGATAACGGACCCAAGTTGGTAAGTTAGTTGATTAGAAGAAGAAGATAGAGGCATGATTGATCTTTACTTTACTGACTGCGAGCTGTGCTAATATTCATGTTTTAGTTTAACCTTTGTGCTAGGATTTCAAGCTGACTAGGAGTTTCCCAATAACTGACTGCTGCTTAAGGGATTTTTAGATTACCTTTGGGGACACAAGTATAGGGATTTGGTTACCCCTAGACACAAGCACTGTTTTTGAGATTATTGGATTTTCTGACTCTGATATTGCAGGATTGCCAAGTGGATATAAAAAAGCACTTCAGGAACTTATCAATTCATTAGAACAGTTCTTTGGTCTCTGGTCTAGTAGGGAAGGAGGCCCTACCCAAACTCGCGAAAAACTGAGGCTAACCAACTCAAAAAAAAAAAACCCCCCCTATCTGGGGGGGGCGGGGCATACTTTTTTTTTTATTTTTTTTTTTTTTTTTTTTGGGGGGGGGGGGCGGGGGCCCCACCACTTTCCACTGCTGAAGCTGAGTACATCGCTCTTGGGAAGTTGTGTGGCCCAATTCCTTTGGTTGAAAACAAACAGGTATTTGATTTAGTGATTACCTTGTAGCACCAGTCTCAATTTTTGTGACCAAACACTAGTAGTCACTATGCATAATCTAGAGATCCTATCCAACATCAAGGACTAAGCACATTGACATTAGGCATCACTTCATTAGAGGCATGTGACTAAGGGAGACATTGAGTACGCCAATGTGGACACTTGAAAATCAATTGGTTTGACATCTTTACTAAACACTGGCCTTCGATACTTTTAGTTCTTTAAGGACCAGATTGGGTGTGATTGACATACGCATGAACTTGATCTGTTAGTTACTTTCTTTGTTTTTATTTTTTAGTTTTTTGGTTTATCTGTTTTTTCTCTTACTTGTTTTCATTCGCTGTGAAACATATTCCATGATTTTTTTTTAATTTGAGTCAAATTGGTTTTTTTATCTCTTAATCCCTTAAGATGGGTAACAAATATTTGTGTGATTGTGTCTCTTTCTCTAAACATTTTATGTGGCATAGGTTTTCTTCTTCTAATTCAAAAAGTCATCTCAAATTAGAAGATTTTGTTTATGAATGAGATTTTTCTTAAGCTTGCCTTAAGGCAAAATCTATTGTATTTATAAGTTTTAAAGTTTCTTTATCACATCAATCCCTCGTTTATTCTGTCTTTTGATTCATTAATGTCTGTTTTGTGGTAAATCTTCCTTTATGTTAGAGAGAGAGTCTCCTATTCTCTAATATTGGAAGAAGATATATTCACAACTAAGTTTTTGTTTTTAAGTATATCATAAAAGAGAATGTAGCTTGCAAAAATAAAGAAATGTTTGGCAATGATGCCAACAAAAGAAGCACAAAAAACACCAAAATTGAAAAATCTATAAAAAGATGCGCAAAGCGCCACTCAAATTGTAAGAGGCATAAAATGACCCACTCAAAAGCAAGCTATTCTCCCTTTTAAATCTTTTAGAACTAGAAGTTTTGGTTCTCAAAGATTTTATTTCAGTTTTTTGCGATCGTGACAGATTTACTTTGGTTCATTATTTTATAAAGATAGTTTTGTCTTAAACCAAGTGATGGATGGATTCTTTTTCTCATATTCAATTAATTCTTTGAGTTAGGTCATTGATTTCAAAAGACAATTCTTCCCTAACAAAACGTCTGAGCTAAGGGTAACCATAACCAGATATTCTACTATTATATGGATGGTTGAGATTGTTAACTCATTAACCCACAAGTTTTTAAATTAATCACATGGAATAATACATCATTTTCATGCCTTGGTTAAAAAAAAAAAATTTGTGATTTGCTATTATTCTTTTGTGTTCCCTCCTCCTTTTTGATATGTCAAAAGGGGGAGAAGTTAATGATGTTTCTTACTCTTGTCGATCTTGAAATTTTTTTCTGCTAAATTATCTTCGTAGAAAGGGGGAGATTGTTGCAAATCTATTTTCATGACATATGTTTTGATGATTGACAAACACTATTGATTCTCTTGGACTGCATGTTGCTTCTAACTTTTCAGGAATCAAAGATCGGACGAACAGACTAAGCCAGTTCAAGATTGTGTAGGTCTAGGTTTGAGTCAGTCTGTACTTTGTTTTATCTCTTCTTGAGTCTATTTGTAATTGTCAAAGATACTGATGCTACGTAACCCTACACACACACACACTTGAGAGACTTAGAATTTCTATTTTTACTCATATCGGCTAGGATTATATTTACATCGTCCTGGATGATCAGGCTTAAAACAGAAAGTCTAAATAAGGATTCTTAATTAAGGCAGCCGTCATTAACAGATCGGCCTGAACAATACGTGTATCGGCCAGGCAGATAAGCTCCAAATAGAAAGAAGTTGCTGCCATAGATAATTAAGGTATATTGTATTTTTAAATTATCGGCCTGGACGATATTCACAAATTATGCCTTAATTGATTAGGAAATCAATGGAGTAATTAAGGATGATTGATACGATCATATCGTCCTGAACGATCGCAGGATCAGCCAGGATGATCTATTCAAAAACCTTAGTTACTTCTGGACGATAAATATCGGCCAGCTCGAATTTAGGGCGATGCTCTGGACGATTTTCCTCTGATTTGAAACGATCGGCCGGGACGATCATGAGATCGTCCTGGACGATCAAGCCAATTTTAAATCGTCCAAGTTTGCATTCAGGGTGATGCTCTGGCCGATCTTTTGAGTTTTATACTGATCGGCCAGGCCGATGTCCATATCGGCCTGGACGATATTGTCGGCAACTTGCAATTAATGAGCTCCTTTGAAGCTCTTCTATTTAAGAGCTCTTGTTCAACATTTTGAATAACCTTTGGCTGATGCCTTGACCTGAGAAGGCCTTGAGGAGAGAAAGAGAGAGAGGGAGAGAGAGAGGATCTTGTGAGGGGGAGCTTGTGAGGGAATTCACAAGGGTTGCTTCAAGGATCGCTCTGCTTCTTCTTCGTCAAGAAGTTCTCGTCTGTGGAAGGGTCGGTAGAGGTAAGGAGTTAGCTTTTGGTTGTGGTTCTCTGCCAGCTTCAGGAAGAAGACAAAGGAGATAGGTTCTCTGCCTTGTCGGGGTGGCAAAAAGGAGGTTCTTGTGAGGGCTTCTCTACCTAGCCGTGGGGGCTAAAGGAGAGTCACGTTTTGTAGTGCAATACTTGGAGGGTGCCTCCAAGGAGTGGACGTAGGTCAAGTTGATCGAACCACTATAAATCTCTGTGTTCTTGTTTTCTTGCTTCCGCATTTTAATTTCCGCATTTATTTTTCTCGTGAAGTGATTTTGGTTTATGTGATTTTTGTTCTTTGTGAAAAGAAAATTTTAAAATACCAATTCACCCCATCTTGGTTAGCTTGGGACTAAGTTCATAGGGCTTAACATCCCTAACGAACTTTCAGCAACCAATTTTTTTTTAGAATGGGAAAGGATGATGTAGTAACCAAGGAAAGATGGAAATGATTGTAGCCAATTAGAGATGCTTTAAATGAAATAGAAAAGAAATATCTAAAAATAATGGTACTCATTCTTTAGATCCCCTTGGGTGAGAAGGCGATAACCTGACTATCGCATTTCCTTTTTTTTAATAATTGTACGATTGAAAAATTTTAATAGCATTTATGCAGCAAATATATATCATCCCGGCTTCACGGCAAGCATGATGGAGAACTATCCTTACCCACCTAGTGTTATCATTGTCTTTTTGCTAGAACTTTCTTGAATTCTTTCAATTATCATAGAAGATATGAATTCAAGGTTGAAGGGGCTCAATTCTAATGTAGAAAGATAAATATTAGTGGTATGAAGTTTAGTTTACATTAAAAAGATGAAAGATTCTCTCTAAGTGAGCACAACTGAATTTTCCTCATCACTCAATACAGACTGAAAAAGGGAGGACTTGCACAGTAAAGAAAGCCATTAGAAATCCTTTATTTTTCAAAAAAAAAAAAAAAAAATTTTGTCAATTGTTAATCATTCCAAATTATTGCAAGCAACACTGATCATTTTTACTTTTTTCTCATTTTATCTCAATGTATTTATTTGTTCGATACTCATCTACTTGAATTTCCACTATCTGTAATCTAACTCGATCTATTTTGAGCTATTTAGTAACTCCTTTATGTAATTATTCTAAAATTTGAATAGTACTAAAGATTCTCTTTTCTTACCTAATAAATCATTTCATGAAAGTATTGTATCTTTCCATTCATTTCACAACTATCATAGCCCTTCCTTGACGAAATAAGGATCTTTTGTTTCATTTGGATTTCACATTGAATTATTTCTTCTCTTTTATTTGATTGATGGAAATTCCAATATGTTTAAATGGAATGAGCCTATCCTATATTCAAAGATTTCAAAAGTTATCTAAGATCAAAATCTTAGGAGGACTTTTCAGACAAGAAAAAAAAAAGATTTGAAGGAAAAAGAATTCTATTTGAATAAAAAAAGAATTGAATATAATTCTGAACCTTATTACTTCATTCTCATTATCATTATTATTCTATTTCTCCTTTTTTCATAAAAAAATTCTTTTTAGGACTATAAATTTCCAGTATCAAATCCATAATCCTTTTTGGATATAGACTCGTTCTACTCATAACTTGGCTTGCCTCATCAAAAAAGTGGGACTCTTAATTTGAAGCAACAACAAAGGGTCGGTCAAAAGCATAACTCTTTATCGGTTCTCATTTAAAAGGAAGGTTCTTGCTTCACATTCCTACTCTAATAGGGTGGCTTTGTTTTCCCCAACTTGGTGAATCACATCCCTGTTGACCCCAGACCATTCTCATGAAGTTTTTGAAAAGGCTAGGGAACCAGTCTATGAAGCTAAGCCTATTGCCACACAAACTATCAAATATAAAATCCCTTCTCAAATATTTGATGGACCCAATAAAGTAAGGTTCACATACGCAATGTGTTCCATTTGTACAAATTATGAACATACCACACATGAGTAGATGTAGAGCAAAAATTGATTGGATGATCGAGCCGGGCGTAGGTGCTAGATCCTCAAAGTTTAGTCTCAATCAGCCTAGTGCACCAACCATGTGGTATGATGGGAACTCAAAATCTTAGGAATGATTTCTCACTCCACTAAGGACTGTTTATATTATATGGGAACTCATGGCTCAAGATAATCCTTATGATTTTGATATCAAGTAAGAAAAAGAATCATCAAAGTCAAGGTTGGTTGGTGAGCCTACTGATAGGAAAATATCTAACTTGGTTCAGATAGCACTTTTTGGGTGAAAGATTTCTTTTTTTGTTAAATATTACAGCCTAAATTCAAAATTATTGACCAAATTTCTCATATGGATGTTCACCCCAAAATTTCCCGAATTGCACTCTTACATCAATAAGTAACTTAGTGCAACATGGATGATTTCATTAGGAGGAATAAGAAAAGAAAAGAAAATGGTCATCATTCATGTGTATTTCATAGATTATCATTGGGCTAAGGAGTGTCCACTTGATTTCATCTAAGTTTATACACACCTGTCGCCCTCTTCTCTATTTTATTGAGAACTCATATTACTCCACCAAAGTAAAAAAAAAAAAAAGAAGGAATTGGAAATTAAAAAGAGCTAAAGTAGAAGCATTTCCCAAGAGGTTTTTCCTTTTTGTATTTTGAAGGTGCTCTTTATGATTCTATGGATGGCTGACTGAAGTGCAATGAAAGTTTTAGATAGGATAAGATTGTGCTTATCGTGCCCTTTGAGTGTCCATATTTTAGTCAAGTTACCTATAGAATAGGCCCCTATGTGATGCAGCCATTCTATTATTTGACATTCCACCGCTGTGATGCTAGAAATCCAAGGTTCCATATAAGCTCCTATTATGCAGCAAGGTGGTAGGACCTCTAGGGGATTGGCTTCTAGTCTAGGATGGATAAAATATGGGATTTATAAAAGGGCTTGTGTCTTCTTTTGATGGGGCAAATTTTCCAAAATTCTCAAAGATCTTAACTAGAATGCTAAGTAAAGGTGGGGAGGCTACAAGAAGAGTGTTAAATAGAAAAAAGCAAGCATGGGTGGTCCTATATCAATGCAAGGTGCTCTAAAGAAGATTTTTTTGCTAAATATGATGCATATATAGATGGCTAGATGCATCAATTACAATTACCATCAAGTCAACCATAACATATTTAAGAAGGTACATTCTATTATTAATTTACCATCCTCAAAAGGCTCTCTCACTTTCGCTGACTTTGGTCAATTCTTCCTTCACTTGGTCCTCCTTCTTTACTTAGTTGGGTGACTTTCCCAAGACTAGAAGTCCTATTCATGCTTGTGAAAAAGAAAGAGGAAAAGAGATAATTCAAGGTAGTGTCTTCTACATATGAGCTGACCAGACAGTGAATACATTCACATTCATCTAAACCAAAGAATATCTACTAGTGATTAAGCTCGACTTAAGAGATGGAGATATAAGGGTTGCATGAATGACCTTAGTAGCCGAGTCTCTCAAAATTGGGTTGATCCCATTTTGATCAAACATCAAATTAATTAATCCGTTATAGGTCTAGGTAAGAATCATGGAATTGAATCCAAACACATCTCATTACTTTTTTCCAATCTGATTACCAACTCATAGGATCATAAAAGGAATGCTCTGTTGAGGAAGTGCCATATTTCCATAAGTGAAGTCACATTTAAATATAGAAATTGTTAATCAACATGGGGTAAAAGTAATAAATCGCATTTCCTTTAGTCAAATAAAATTTAAATCTAAAACTTTTTCATCCACCTATTGCCATTTTGTATAAAATGCATTTTTATACTTAAATTCCTTGATTTTAGAATTGTTGGGATTAGAGATCTTTCTTTCTTAATAAGCAACTCTTTAATTACAAAGAAATCTCATGGGATATATATAGGAGAAGCAAACTTATCTTCTACTTTGGCAAGCTTCTTTTTTTGTTAAGGAAATTAATATTAGAAGAACAGTCACTAAAATAACCTACCTACTCCAAGAGGAATTTTTCATGGTGCATTCTATAATAGGTCATGTATTTAACATAACAGACTGTAATGAAGAACTAATTATTCTTTCACATTCATATTTTCTTTATTGTAATACTTAAAAGCGGTGCTAAAGCTAGTGATCTCTTGTTCATCTATGAACGTGCACATTTGACAAAATCTATATGATATACTTAAATCATCCTGCCTTTTGTATGTCTAGATTCCACTAGAAATATTAGATTTTCTTTCCAGACTCATTATTGATAGAATGCCACATTAGTTTTTTACTGGTAATAATGAGGTTCATTACGTTATGTAGCATGTTGTAGCAATATGGTGTTGCTTTCTAATCTCCATACAAAGAGGGGATTTGTAGCGAGAGTGATTAGTCCACTCTTACAAACAAAGATCCATATGTCTATATACAAAGGTGTGAAGAATTGAGGAAGAATCAAAGAGATGAGAAGAAGCAAAGGCAAGTAGGATACCTTAATCTTCTTTAACGTGTTTGCTAGTAGCTTAAGTATTCAGAAGTAGCTCAACAAATAGGAAAATATTTGGCATAGCTTCCACTTTATGGATGGATTCAACTATTGAGATAAGTTAATAAATGTGCTTATTTGTTTTATGGATATTTTTTAAAGAAAGAGGAGGCACGTAGCACTTTCTAGAAAGTAATCTTTAGACTGGATGAACATTTATGAAGTCAAGTCATAACTTTGTTTGTGACTGATATATTACCTTATTTCCACATCTTACACTGAACCCTCATATCACTCAAGATGGGCGGTGGCGAAGGGTTCCATAACATATAATGGGTTAGCTTGTGAAGTACGAGGACATCAATAGGGGATTTCACTATCTAGAAAAAAAAAAGGGTTCCTTCTTTCTTTCAGGATAAAGGAATGAAGTAGCTTTCCATTATTGAAGGAGGGGGTAGCATGCTAAGCTCAACTGTGAAGGATAGGAGATAGGCTTGAGCAAAGTGAGACAATATAGAGATTGCTAATGATTGTGCTCTAGTTGAATTTTAATTTAAAATGAATAAAAAAATTAATTTAAATGCTTATAACTTCTAAATATAATAGAAAATTCATTTTTAATTCAAATTAAATTATATTGGGCTTGTTATAAAGTTCTTGACTTATATTAATTTTTAAAAATAGTTTTAATAATTTTTTACCAATTAATCTTGAATAAAACATAGATGAATATTTTCAAATTTTCTTGAATTTCTTAAGATCAAAAATCAAATTGACCTCAAATTTGGATGGTGTATATTAGGGCATATCCTTGACATACCCTAATTTTCTTGGGTCAATTTTTATAAGATTTGAATTGTCAAGTTCAGGGGTCCATTTCTTACCTATAAATTTGAAAATTTCTAACTATTCATAGACTTCAAATTAGGTTTTGTGTTCTTTGTGGTGTGTTTATTTTATGAAAGGGTTAGTTCTCCAGTAGTTTCACATAGTTCCAGTAAGTGTAACTACTTAAATAAATCATCAAAGCTATATATGTATTTAGATTTGGTGACTAAGTTTTTAACCTAAGAAGGCTATGAGGAGCCTAGATTTAGTGGGTTTGAAGCACATGTATTCATGTACCTATGTTTCAAATTTTATAGCATATGGAGGTCATTTGGTTTGTTATTTATTAAACACAAGATTTTTATACATAATTAACCTAAGATCTTTAAAATTTCATAATAAATTCAATTTAAATCCAAAATAACTAATAATATATCAACATGCTCAGAATTAAAACAATAATAAAATTTATTCAAAATTTTTAAAAAAATTAAAAAATAAGAAATTCACAACAAAAACATCACCATCATCAAGCCCTTGTCCCACTACATGGGGTCGGCTTCATTAATCTTTTTCTCTATTATGTCTTGTTAAAGTCAATTTCTCATTTAAATATAATATAGAAAGATCATTTGGAATATTTTCTTTTTGCAACTTAGTTTTCCTAACTATGTTTTCATATAATGTTTGTTTTTAATGATCCTAAAATATTATTATATTGATTACTATTTCTCCTAAAATATATTAGAAATATTGCTTTTCTTATTTACATGTAGTAACATTTCAGGGAAATCATACTCCAAATAGTTGGAGACTTCAAGACATATGTGACTAGGATTAATTTTATTTGAAGTCTATACTTTTTTTATTTTTCTTGAGTCTTAGAGAGTGTGATTGTAATTGGGTAATTGTTCACACACACACTAGGGGAGTGTAAAAACTTATAACTTTTGTAAACTAATCATACTATATGATTATAGATAGTACAAGAGGATTTAGTGTTAGCATTCCACTAGAAGCAGTTAATCAAATCATGCATGGAAAATTTTTTAAGAACTGCTTGTACTGTACGAAGTTGCCATCATACAGACGACGTCTAGAGTACAAACTTAGTACAAACATTTTTTTTCCATATGAAAAAAAGTTTGAACTATTCATTCGGGATGAATAAGGGTTCGTACAGACGATGTTTAGAGTATGATATTAATAAGTACATTTTCGTTCATACGAACTGGTAAATATTTTGAACTATTTATATTGTATGAAGATGCCTTAATCCATACGACATCCAGAGTGTGAAATTGATTGGTACATTTTTGTCTATATGAACAAGTAAATTTTTTGAATTGTTTGTCTCGAACAAAGTTGGGTTCATACAAATGACGTATACAATATGAAATTGAATTATACATTTTTGTCCATATAAAACATGTTTTGATTAAAGCAAATTTTAATGTATGATGTAAGTTCCCATAGATGGCTTTTTGTGTATGAATTTAGTTCTTACAAGATCGTACCATTGAAATTTAAATTTTTCGTACGTATGCTCATCGATCATACTGTATGATTATGGATGGTCAAAATTAAAATTTTCAATTTTTTGGATGGTTTTTTGTGCCTTTCCTATATAAAGTGCTTAGAAACTATTTTAGATAAACCTATTCTTTATGATTTCTTTGAGAGAAAATGAAAGGGAGATTTGGAAGAGTGTTTGAGAGAGAGTTCTTGCAACTTAAGTGTGAAGAGTTCACAAGGTTACTCAAATGTGAGCATCTCATTTTTAGTTTTTCAATTCACTTCAATACTTCTTTTATTTTGCTCGAGAGAAGATCTTTGGAGAAGATGTAGTACTCTGCTGACACTTGAAGAGTGTGAAAAGACAGTGGTACTCTACCAACACTGAGAGGTTCTGAAAGAATAATGAAACACTGCTGACACTTGGAGGGTGTAAAAGGATGATGGTACTTTGCCGCACTTGAGATTGGTGGAAGATAGGGTATTTATAAAGGCTTCTCCATCTTACTGTGGGAGAAAAATGAGGGAGTTTTCAAGGAGTGGATATAGGTCTAGTTGGATCAAACAACTATAAATTATTGCATTCATTTTACATTTATGCATTTTATTTTTTAGTAATTTAATTTTTGTGGTTGAAAATTTTAATTTAAAGTTATTAAAAAGTTTTCTTTAAATTCAAATAAGGTTTAAAATTACCAATTCACCGCCCCTCTTGGTTAGCATTGGGATAATTACTATAATTCTAACAACCTATACAGACTTTTCAAGTTATATCAGAGCCTTGTTTCAAAAATTAAAGATTAGAAACCTTTTTGAAAAATGATCATGGCTACTTTGGAAACCATAACACACTTGAATGGTATTTGATTATTAGACCCCCATTGTTTTATAATATCCCTTTCAATCTTTAGAAAACATGAATGTCTAGTTTTTTTTTAATCGCTTGACTATCGCATGTGAATTTTAGTACAAGAAGGATACACTAGGCCAACTAGACTTGTAGATGTCCTTAGAACTAAAATACCATTTACTAACTAGACTATAGAAGAATGAGACTTAGCTTAGTTAAATGAAAAATATTTAAATAGTTTTTTTATGCTCTTAAATCAAAAGACTACATGTATGTTTCTACTTATAAAAGTGGGAAAAAAATTAAGATAGACTTTGTATCACATATGAAGGGACTAATGAAGTGAAACAATCTAGATTAAATATTGTGTTACACGATTATGAACTATTTCACATGAAACCAAATGAATTTATCACTGACATGTACACACATTTCACTCAAATAGTTACCTCCTTGCATGTTTTAGGTCGGGAATTAATGAATGTAGAGAAAGTGAATAAAATAATTCATTGTTTTCCTTCTGCTTATGATACAAAAAAATCTATTACTAAATAGTTTAAGGATTTAACTATTTATTTTATTGACATTGTTCTTGGATCACTAATTACTTATGTGCAAGGAGTGACTCAAAAATAGATTAATGTAGGAGTGAAGAGAATGGAGAAGAATATAGCATTAAAAGTGGATGACTCAGAAAGTGATTAGTCTTAGCGTGGGGATGAAGATGGCATTGCTTTACTGATATGGTAATTTAGGAGTTTTCTAAAAAGGAAGTAAAGGAGACATCAGTAATGAAATAAATGTAAGTTTCATGATAATGTTAAGGCTTCTAACAATATGATTTTTTATAAATACAGGAAGCCTCGACATATCAAATCTAAGTGCCCTAATCTTAAAGCTAATCCTTGCAAGGAGATGATGGAGGAGAAAACAAATGTGAGGAAGGACAAGAAGAGATTACAGGGAGCTTTTTAGGTAGACTCAGCTTCAGATTCTTCAGAAATAGAAGCAGAGGAAAAAGTCACCAACCTATATTTGATGACTGACAAGCTTGATCAATCATATCAAGAGGAGGTTGTGACTTAACTTATGAAGAATTATTTGATGTTTCTGAAATGATTCATACAACATATAGAAAACTTAAAAATAAGCATGCTAGGTTGAACTTGGATTTTATTAAATTACAAAAAAAGCATGAAATCCTTAGGAAAGATTACACACTGATTGATAAAAACCACATAAAACTATTAGATGAATATGATGAATTAAACAAATTACATGAACTATTAAAATCATCCCACACTGAATTTGAAAAAGATTTTAAAATATTTATAGATGAATTTGATAATGGAGAGCATTATTTAAAAACTGATAATGTTGTGTTAGAAAGTGTAAACTCATTTTTAAAGCTCAAATTAATGCACTTCAAAAAAATAGGATTCTACCTACACCATAACAAATTTTTAATCCTGATAAAAGACAAAAAAAAAATTAATACCTAGGAAAAGATAATTTAATACACATAGATTAATAAATCTTTTCTTGGAGTAAGATGGTTTTCTTATGGATTAATTGGGCATATATCACACACTTGTACTATTTATAATTATACTCGTTCAGTGTGAAGACCTAAGATTCATTAAACAAGTAATATTAAACATATATCTAATTTATTTTTGCCAAGTGGAGAACCCAAACTTATTTGGGTTCCAAAGACTAACATTTGATTATCTTGTAAAAGTGGTCTCATACAAGACCCTGTGAGAGTATATTGTAAGTGGAAAGCAGATGTTAGAATCATATGACAAGAGATACGAGATAATTCATATCGTTGGAAGCTAGGAATGGAGGAAAGGTTACACTAGGAGATAATACCAATAGGAAAGTGGTAGATACATGCTTAATTGGAAACTTGAATAATTTTTTCATTGAGAATGTTTTATTTGTAGAAGGCTTAAACCATAATCTGTTGAGTATTAGTCAACTATGTGATAAGGGTTATATTATAAAAAAATTCTCTCTACCTGCATAATAAGCCCAAATGGAATTGCTTTTTGAATGGAATAAGGGTAAATAATGTATACATGCTTAATTTGAAGTGTATTAAATATCCTAATGATTTTTGTTTAAAAATATTTTTGATGAATCATGGCTATGGCATAGGATACTTTGTCATGCTACCATGAAAAATATTAGGAAAATTATCCAAAAAGAACTATTTAGAGGAATACCTAAACTAGACTTTACTAAAGATCACATGTGTGATGCATGTTAAATAGGAAAATAGGTGAAGTTCTCCTTTTATTTCATTAAGGATCTTAAAACTAGCAAACCATTGGAGATTATTCAAATGAATCATTTTGGACAAGTTAACACTATATATCTAAAAGGTAAAGTATTTGGATTTATAATTGTTAATGATTTTTCTAGATTTACTTGGGTTAAATTTTTATTTCATAAGGGTGAATCATTTGAGAAAATTAAAAATTTTAGCACTTGGATTCAGAAGAAATTAGGGTGCAAAATCTTATCAATTCAACGTGATCATGGAGGTGAATTTGAAAATGAAAATTTTGAAGAATTTTTTAAAGAGAAAGGAAATGATCACACTTTTTCAGCACCTAGGACCCCTCAGAAGAATGGGGTATTAGAAAGGAAGAACAGAACCTTAATTTAAGTAGCTAGAGCCATGTTGGTAGAATATTTACTTCTAAAATATTTTTAGGCTGAAGTGGTCAGTGCTACATGTTATGTTCTAAATTTGGTGAACATCATATCAAAATTGAATAAGACACCCTATGAACTTCTTAAGGGTTGAACACCAAATTTGTCACATTTGCATATTTTTTGATATAAGGTGTTCATACATAATAATGAAAAAACTTCTTTAGGAAAATTTGATCCAAAATCTGATAAAAGAATTTTTCTTGGATACTCTAGTATTGGAAAATCTTATAGAGTTTTTAACAAGAGAACTTTGGTAGTTGAGGAGATCACACATATTATTTTTTATGAATTTGATATTTTAGAAGAGCCAAGTTTGGACGAGGATCATATTAAAAATAACTTCAAAGGAATTGAAAAGATGAATTTGGAAGAAATTATGAAAAAATACCCATTGCCTAGAGAATGGAAATTTTCTAAGAATCACCCTAAAGAATTTATTATAGGTGAACATAGTGAGGGAGTTAGGACTATAAAAGGACATAATGAAGAGGTGAATCATTCTACTTTTATATCAATGGTTGAACTCATAAATATAACTCAAGCACTTTCAGATGAATTTTGGATTTTGGTCATACAAGAAGAATTGAATCAATTTATAAGAAATGATGTTTAGGAATTAACTGAAAGGCCTATAGATTAAAGTGTTTGAACTATGAGGGTGTTAAAAAATTAAATGAATGATTCAGGAGTTATGATAAGAAATAAGGCAAGATTGGTAGCTAAGGGTTACAATCAAATAAAAGGATTAATTTTGAAGAGATTTTTGTCCTTGTAGCAGGACTCGAAGTAATTAGGTTTTGATAGCCTTTGCCTATTTTAAAGAATTTAAATTGTATCAAATAGATATCAAAAGTGCCTTTTTGGAATGGGGTGATGCAAGAGGTTTTTTAAGTTGAACAACCTCTAGGTTTTGAAAATTCTAATATCCTTATTCACGTGTTTAAATAAAAAAATGCATTATATGGACTGAAAGAGATAGCTAGAGCTTTATATGAGATGTTAAGCACTTTCCTATTAGAGAGATCTTACGTGAAAGGTAGTATAGACACCACTCTCTTTTTGAATAAAATATGAGATGATATACTTATTGTACATATATATATTGATGACATCATATTTAGATCTATAAATAAAAAATTTTGTCATGATTTCTCAAAAATAATGAGTAATGAATATGATATTAAGTTTGACGGGAAATTTGAGTTATTTTTTTAGTTTTAGCATTAAGTTAAATGAGAATAAAACTTTTTTTATTAGTCTAAGTATATTAAGGACATCCTCAATAAATATGAAATGGACAATACTAAACATGTAACTACACCAATGAGTTCCTTAGTATAGTTGAATAAGGACCCTAAGGAAAAATCTGTTGATAAAAAGAAATTAGAGGGAATATTAGAACATTGC
Source organism: Dendrobium catenatum (assembly GCF_001605985.2). Classification (NCBI taxonomy): domain Eukaryota; kingdom Viridiplantae; phylum Streptophyta; class Magnoliopsida; order Asparagales; family Orchidaceae; genus Dendrobium; species Dendrobium catenatum. The sequence continues at coordinate 135,842 of NW_021568551.1, forward strand.
TTTACTTGACAACTAGAAGACCAGATATAATGTTCAGTATTTATTTGTGTGCTATATTAGTTTCTAATAAAAAAGAATCGTATTTGATAGCAGTAAAAATAATTATGAGATATCTTTTTGGGACTCAAAATTTAGGGATTTGTTATCCTAAGCACAGCTCTTCATTTGAAATTTTTGGATATTCTGATTCAGGCTTTATAGGTTATAGAGCTAATTAGAAAAGTACATCTGGGACTTGTAAATTCATAAGAAACTCTTTAGTTTCTTAGTCTAGTAGGAAATAGATTTATGTAGCTCTATTTACTACTGAAGCAGAATACATTTCCTTAGGTAGTTGTGTGGAACAAGTTATTTAGTTCAAATAATAATTTATTAATTTAAGATTTTTAATTGGCATAATTCCAATCTTTTATGATAATACTAGTATCATTTGCAATTTAATTAATCCTATTCAACATTCTAGAATGCAAATAGACATAAGTCATCACTTCATTAGACATTATATAGCTAAGGGAGAGATTGAATTGAATCATGTTACTACAAAAAATCAACTTGTAGATATTTTCATGAAACCACTAACTTTTGACATATTTAGTACCTTAAGAACCAAGCTAACTTTGATTGATCTTAATGCTTAAACTAAAATTTCAACAAACTTTAAGTGTTATATATATATGTGTCTATTTAGTTTTTCTTTGGTGGTTTGTTTTGTTTAATGTTGTGTGTTTAGTTGTGTATTTCCTTATTTTTATTATTGCGTGTTAAAAAAATAAAAAAAATAAAGAAAAGGAAATTATTTGTTTTTTATACTTTTTATTTCTAATATTTATGCTTTATTTTTAAGTGTTTTATTTGTACTGTATAATTTTTTTTTATCTTGTACAATTTCTATAGCATGTGCATGGTAGGTTTCAGAGTTTAGTATGTAGAACTAGGTTTTTCATAGGGGTTTATACTATACGATGACATCATCATTCCATATAATTTGTATAAATTTATCTATACGCATGGGGATGGTTTTACCAGTTAGGATCAGTAATTTATTGCTAATCGTATGTACAAAATCATATTTTCTTGTAAAATCCAGATGTCAGTTTCTATGGGGGACAACCCTAATCATCTTAAAAATTATCATTAATATTTTGATCATCCCAAACAAACACTTATTTGTATGTACAATCGTGTGGAAAAAAAGCTTGTACAAAAGGATGCCTTAGAAATGGCATTTTATGAAAAGCTGTTTTTCATTTTTATCCATTTTTATTCATATGTACAAAAATACTTTCAGCATGTATGATTTTAAAATCGTACGTACGATCCCATTTTCGTACAGTACGATTATTTATTTTTCTTTAAATATAAGGGTCTTTGAAATCATTTTATTCACTTTGATATCCATTTTAAATCCTTCTAGAGCCCTCATCTTAGAAATGGCTCGTTCTAGCAAACAAACTCGTGGTTCTAGGGATGCTTCTTATAGACTTCTCATTCAAGATGATCTTTACTTTTCTGTCATGCCTATGTTTGCCTCGACTCAACTTTATTTCATTCTCACTCTCATTTAATCCTAACACAAATAAACCTTTTAATATTTCTTGGTCAATATGTGATTTAATGAGGAACACTCTAGGATAACTTCTTATGTGCAGAAACATCATGGAAATAACCAAGGAATATTTAAGTAACTTTCTTTATCCAAGAACCTAGAGGATTTGAGCCCACACTTTGACCTCTAAGGCCGACTTTGAATGGTCTAAAATTAATAAATTTCTCAGAGGTGTCTCCCAAGTTAGTCTTTTGGCTCGAGTGTATACTTTGAATAAAAATATTCAGATCATGTAGCATTTTTATGAACTTTGATTATTCTTAAAGCTGGTGATTGAGTAAATATGACTCTACTCTTGTCCACAGCGACCTACATGATTATGAGTAAAAAAGCCGTATGATAAAGCCCAACGCATTAAGGACTACATGTACAACCTTTTTGAAATTGGACTTCAACACTATAAGAGGAAGAAAAACATGGCTTTACAACATCTAGTTGCCTAAAAAGTATATTCTTATTCATCATGATCCTCCCACTCAACTACCAATCTACTTCATTGATGCCACTTTTTGGGCACTTTTTCGGAGAGATCAGAATTTTTATAGTGATGATTCTAAGGGATAACGGGGAGCTCCTGCACCTACTCCAGCACCTAGATAAGGACCCAACAAAAACTATTTTCAAGAAATGGTCCAGCAGTCTGATCATTTGGAGACTCACTTTGATCAACACTTTGATCAAATTGAGACTCATTTAGATTAGTAAGATGCGATATATCAAGAAGATATGGGTTGTATCCATGGTCAATTTATTACGGTCAATACTAATATATCTATGATGAATAGCTACATTTCAATGTTCAACAACCCTCCTCCAGAGAGAAAAAGTTTCAAATTTCATTTTCCTGGCTCTATAGTCGGTGATCCACTGGACAGAATAACTATGGAGGTAGATGTTCATTGATCGTCGATGGATATTTTGAACCATAGGGATGTAAGTACCAGCCCGACGAGGGAATTTGATGATGGAATAGTTCTTGAAGAACCACCAATTTCAAGATGACCAATGGATGCAGAGGATGCTCGGAAAAGGCAATCAAGAGGTATGCTAGTGATAAATAAAAATATTGCTAATGTTTCCAACATCTTCAAATAGGTAGAAGGTAAAGGGAAAATGATTGATTCAAATTCTGATATCAATACGCCCTGCAAAGGTGAATAGCCATGAGCTGGAGGCATCTTCTTCAGGAATGATCATTTTTGTTCAAAGATTTGGAAATTCAATTGCTATCCCTGATAGTTGTGTGATAAATGAGAATATCCAGAATTCAGAAAATAAAGAGGTTATTCCGAAATCATACAGACAGGCAATCCAAACGGAAGTGGTTTAAGATCAGCATAAGGAGACAGTTGCGAACCAGATTATTGATCATATGACTGAGAAGATCATAGCTAAATCGGCAACTGACAACATATGATATAAAAAACCATATATCAAATTAAACTTCAGTGAAGATGAATCAATGTTATCAGCAGACGGGAAAGCAGTGCTTCTAAGCAAGGAAGCCGAAGTCAAGAATGCAAAGGTACTCAGTAAGTCCTAGGTATGCAAAGTTTTTGGTAAAGACATACAACCTCAGGTTGTATCAGGGGAACTTAGAAGACAATGGGATAAGTACGATAAGTTTCATTTCACCACACTCGGTATGGGATGGTTTCTCTGCTCTTTCAAATCGATGGAAGCAATGGAAGGCATTCTGACGGGAGGACCGTGGTTTGTGAACGAACACATAATCGGTATGGATCGCTGGACTCCAGAATTCTCATCATCTTCTATGAAAGGGCTTTCATCGCCCATTTGGATTCGAATGCCTCATCTACCGCTAAAATGTTGGGATGAAAAAAATATTGCAAAAATTACATCTAAAGTAGGAACACCTCTTATGCTAGATGGTAACTTGTTCCATTGGGTATGAACAGAATTTGCCAGAGCATGCATCTAAATCAAACTTGTTCAAAAACAGTCAGTTGGAGTGTGGGTGGAAAGTATGGGAGGAAGATACTTCCAAAAACTCGAGTATGAAAGAATATCAAGACTCTGTTTTGACTGCGATAAAATTGGACATATAAAAGGAGAATGCAAAAAATAGAATGCTGCTGAAATCATTAAGACTTCTGAAGAAATTTCTCAAGCTTCACAGAAGATGAAGACCGTGGAAGATAGCAGTACTTATGGCCCCTGGGTACTGGTGAATAACAAGAGAAAGAAGTAAAATTTTGCTCTCATTAAAGAGGTAACCAGAAAGACAGCTGCTAGAAACAATTCACACAAAAATATATGGAAAGCAACTACAGGTCTTGGGAATCCAAAAAAGACAGAAAAACAAAGCAACAAAATGTTGGAGTGACATTTAGTCAATGAAAATTGAGAAATAGAAGAAGGGTAAATTGTAAAAGGCAAAGTGAATTGTACAGAGCCGGAATGTAACGAACCAGCTGAACTTGATCAAAGTCACACAGAAGGTGAAACATCTGAAATTTTACAGGCTTCATGGGATTGTAAAATAGAGCAAGGAGCTTTGTCCATAAGCAACTCTTTTGAAATTATGGAAGAAAGTGTGGTAGATAATCCAGTGAATATAGTGAATGAAAGGTTTGAGAAACAAGATGAGACTAATGACAATACCAAATTGGTCAAGAATGTTGTACAAGAAAGCAAAAAATCTACAACCAAGGAACAGGGGGAAAGTAGCATCTTGATCAATAAAGTGTCTAACAGCAAAACTAAACCTGCCAAGGAAATGAAATTGCTAGGACCTATAAAAGGGAATCACAGAATGAGGAAAGGTGATGGAGGAGTAGAGAGGGCCGGGGCCTCAACCCCAAACCTAATTTAATGTCTTCAATCTTATTTTGGAATTGTATGAGAGAAAAGAAGAAAGAAGCCTCCAACTACTTAAGAAATATGGATGGAGAGAATGGACTATGTTTCATTGGTTTGATAGAAACCAAATTGGAAAAATTGGGAAGTGAAGAAGTCAAAAATCTGGTTGGGAACAAATGGGAGTCTTACCATGAGGCAGCTTCAGGAACTTCTGGAGGTATTCTAGTCCTCTGGAAATTCATAACAGTCTCATTTACTGTCATTGTCTCATTTAAACAATGCTTTATTGGCAATATTACCACTCCAAAAGGTATTATGGCCAAAATCTGTATTGTATATGGTAACAAAAACATATATAAAAGAAGGAAGCTTTGGAGTTTAATAGAAGAAAATATGAACTGCGAAGTGCCATGTTTAGTTGGAGGTGACTTCAACTGTCTAATGAACAAGAATGAGAATTGGAGGGAAGAGCTTTATATTATCTCAAGGTCCACAGGAAATGAAGGAATTTATGACTAATTATGACTTCCATGATATCAATTTTAATGTTCTAAACTTCACTTGGTGCAACAACAAAGAAGGCCTAGCAAGAATTTGGGAGAGGTTGGATAGAGTTTGGTTAAATTCCAAAGCTATGATAGAATTTTCTAATGCAGTGGTTAAGCATCTCCCTAGAATTTCTTCGGACCACTGTCCAATTCTTCTACAGATTGACAACAAGAAGCAGCATAACAATAGAGATTTCAGATTTGAGAACATGTGGTGTTCTTATGAGGCAGCAAAAGGCATCATAGCAAAATCTTGGAGGAAAAATGATTTTGTTAATTCTAATGATATTCTTGAAAGAAAAATTAAGAGGTCTCTCAAAAACCTTTACTTTTGGAGCAAAAAGAAATTGAAAGAACTAAATTTGAAGATACAAGAGTTGAAAAATGAGATTCTGCAGTTACAAGACAAAGAAGCAAAAGATGGAGGCATGAGCCACGAGAACCTTATTATTCTTCGTAGTAAGGTGATTGATTTCAATACAAACCTACCTAGAATTTCTACTTGGTGGAGACAAAGATCCATATGTTAGTGGATGGAAGAAGGTGAGAAGAACACTAAATACTACCATACATTTGTAACGGCTAAGAAAAGAAGCAACTGAATTTTACAAATTGAAAGGGAAGATGGATCACTGTAAACAAACCAAGAAGCTATTCATAATATTATGGAAAAATATTACTCAAAAAAATGGGGAAATCGAAAATGCTGTTTGGAGGATTGGCCTAAATTTAAAACTTTTGATTATATCCAGAAAGACAGTTTAAATATTTTGAAAGCTCATTATACCAAAGAAGAGCTGATATTGACGCTGGGGAAAATGGACAACAAAAAATCTCCTGAAGCTGATGGTGCCAACGCATGCTTTTTTAAAAATTACTGGAATATTATTGAAGAAGCAACTTGGAATGCAATTGATGAATTTTTCAAATCAGGAAGGATGCCCGAGCAATGGAAGGACACGGTGGCTGTGTTGATTCCAAAAGTTCAAAATGCTAAGGGATGCTCCAAATTTAGACCAATTTGCCTCTGCCAAATGGTCTACAAGCTAGCTGCAGGCATGATTCTTAAAAGATTCAAAAGTTGCCTCCCACAAGTAATATCTGACTATCAAGGGGCATTTGTTCCTGGAAGAAGCATTTCAGATAACTGCCTTATTTCTTAGGAAATCAAGAGCAAGATGAAATCGTCAGTGGCTAAACCGGGATATTTTGTCTTGAAGCTTGACATGGAAGAAGCATATGATAGCATGTGTTGGGAAACTCTAAACCAAGTATTGAAGCTCACTGGTTTTCCTGAGAAATTGATACAGTTGATTATGCAATGTGTATCTAATCCAAAATACTCTATAGTGATGAATGAAAAAATAACCAATTGGATCAATGCTCATTGCGACTTCAGATAGGGTTGTCCCATGTCGCCAAGTCTGTTTGTTTTATGTTCTGATCTTCTCTCCAAAGTTTTTCATGGTAAAAATGACAATTTGGGGATAAGATTAGCTACGAATATGGAGAAAGTAACACATCTAATCTTTGCAGATGATGCTCTTGTTGTAGCCGAGGCCTCTAGTAATAATGTTAGAACTTTGAAGAACATCCTCAAAAAATATTGTGGCTGGACAGGACAAGTAATAAACTCCAAAAAATCCACGGTCTTATATGGTAAAAAAGTATCCAGGAAAGAAGAAGCAAACTGAACAAATTCTTGGGATACAAAGAAGTCAAGGAACTCAGTTATTTGGGCATCAAATTGGCGTTGAGGAGACTTAAAACTGAAGATTTCAGCAACACTTTTAAAAAGGCTATGAGCAAACTTAATTCATAGGGAGCAAGATGGTTATCTTTGGCTGGCAGAATAATCCTCATCAAATCAGCCTACTCGAATATGATTTCTTATCAAGTAGCTCATTCACTTATTCCAAAAAGTATTTTGCTAAAAATTGACAAAATATGTAGAAATTTTTTGTGGCATAAAGAAAATTGAAATCAAGGCATGCACTACATTGCTTGTTCAAATCTTTGCCTTCCCACCTGTTTGGGAGGATTTGGCTTCGAAGGAGCATCAAAAAGGAAGGGACCTTTAAGAGAAAGAATGGCGTGGATGTATTTACAGAACAAATACTCATTTATCTGTAAAATTCTCAAAGGGAAATATGTTGACAAAATCTGGGAGGAAGGAATGAAGAGAGGATCTTCATCAGCTTGGAAATTTATCAAAGAAGGAATCAAGTTTTTGAAAACAATTGTAAGATGGGAAGTAAATAATGGTAATAGCATAAACATTACTAATGACAATTGGATCTTAGACCGAAACCTTAACACTTGGCAAGCAACGTGCAATGCTGCAGCTCTCTCAAAGAAAAAGGTATCTTTTCTTATGGATTAAGGCGGAAACTGGAATTTAGAGAAAATGGCTAATTTTTTCTCTAAAGATATGATAAATGTTATTCAACATATGGAAAAATGGGTGATTCCCATAGAAGACAAGTTAGAATTGATGTGTACCAATTCGGGGAAGACTATTTCATCTCTATGCGCTGAAGCCAATAACAGGAATCTTGAGAGCAATCTAAGCAAATTTACTTTGCTGAAAAAACTGATACTCAACCATAGAACAAATCTTTTCTGGTGGAGAGCGCTGAATGATGCATTACCAACTAACTCATGGTTATGTCATAGGAAATTAGCTAATAACTCAGCTTATCCTAGAGGATGCCAGATGAGGGAAGATATAGTGCATATTACTACTAAATGTTGTAAGCTAACTGAGATTATACTTAAACTGAGACATTGGGGATTCAACATCCCTTCCATTGAAAATCTTAATGAATGCATTGAAGAACTTAGTTCTAAAGCTGATAATGGCCTTGCAAAAATTTATGCAATGATTGTTTATTTTAGTTGGATGTCACCGAATCTAGGAAAACATGGAAAATCAAAACTTTCCCTTCCTTACACAGCAGCTGAAGTTACCTCTCTAACATCTTATCTTCAATCTGTTCCAACCGAGAAGAATTGGAGCACCAACCACCAATTGATGCACAAATCTTGGTGTCCCCCTCCTGATGGTTGGTTAAAGTTGAATGTAGATGCGACTTTGTTGAAATTGAACTCGGCGGGAATAGCAGGACTGCTTAGAGACATCAAAGGTTGAATGATATGCGCTTATGGAAAAAAGATGATACATTGGGACATTGCTCATCTGGAACTTAAAGCAATTCTCATGACATAAATCTATACTCAAGATTGGTTTTGTGAATACAAAGGTTTAATCATTGAAGGAGACAATGTGAATATCATAAAGATGCTCCAAGATTCTATAAGAATGAAGACTAATAAAGGTACGAAATTTGATCTCTCATTCCTACAAGTTTTCAATAATATTCGTATTCTCTATACTCCTAAAGAATATAATAAATTGGCCGATTATTGTGCCAAGCTTGCTTTGTTAGGTGATTTGTTTTGGGACTCCTTGGTTGAAACAGAACTTCCAACAAGTTTTTTACACTTTTTTAGGAAGGACTGTCATGGAGTCATCTTTTAGTTGCCTATTGTACTTCTTTCTTGAGTTTCATTAATGCAAGTTGCATCCTTTATTCAAAAAAAAAAAACCCTCCTCCAGATCATGGCCCCTCAAATTTCTAGGTGTACTTTATTATTATTTTTTCTACTGAGTTTTTGAGATTGATGTTATGATGTTTTCTTCTATGAGTGTTATGGTTATGTATGTTGTTAAGTCATTATGTGATGATATTGAATGTTGTTCTATGTGATATCATCGAAAATGGATGTATGTGATCTTTTATGGTATCAAAGAAAAATACTATGTCTTAAAGACAAGTTTTGATTTTTACTTCTTGAAATGTTAGTATCTCTAGTAAGAAAAACTTTTTGAAATTGATCTAAAATGGACTATAAATTATTTTTCTTTACAAATTAATTTCCATACAAATTTTTAAATTAAAATTATTACTAGATTTAGATAAGGACATCAATTTCATGCCTTTTAGAAAAAATATATCTAGAATATAATTGTTGCAAGATTGATGTCTTATTATTTTTTAGTTCTTTTTCAATATGTTTATTTTTGTTATTAGTGAAATTTGAATTTAGATTACTGATAATGAAAATACCAAAAAAATATAAAAAAAAATTACACAATGTGTGCAAAAGTTAAAATGTTGTGCAATGGTACGTAAAGTGAAAAGAAGCACCAAATTAGCTCAAAAAAAAAAGATGCACAAAGTGTACCAATAATATTTTGAAAACATGCACAATATTGCCAATTGAGTTTTTATTGTGTTCTTTTCACTATTATTCAATCTCTAAGCCAAATCAACCTGCCTAATAATTATATTCGATATTAAATTTGAAGTTAAATAATCTTCATTTCTTCATTTTTTCAATAATTATATTTATTTAATTTGTCTAGCTTGAAAAATGACTTTGATTAACTTTTCTTATGATAGTTGTTCTTTGATTTAAAATTTTAAAATTTTCCTTTTTAGTATTTTATAATTAATATTTTATTTATAATTGGTTTAAACCCCTTTTCTAGTTCAACTCTTTTGGTTTATTAAAACCTTTCATTTAAAGTAGTTCTTCCCTTTTTGTTATTATCAAAAGGTGGAGTAATAATATTGTTTGATTGATAGTTGTTATATGTGTTGTTTGATATGTGTATGTTTTAAATGCATTTGTGAATGTGTTAAATGTTTGAATGTTTGTGCATGTTTGTGTTTTTCTTAGAATTGTTTTTTATTTGATTTAGTTTTTTTTTTGGTTTGTTATTTTTTTATCTTCATAAAAATCCCTTGATTTAAATTAGTCATTTATTTAGGAGGAGCAAAGATGAATATCATGTTTTAAATGATTAACTCAAATAATAATTGTTTTGTCATCATAAAAGAAGGAGAGATTATTATAACTTAGTTTTCATAACTGAGTTTTCAAATCATGTGTGTTTTTTATGATTTCAAAATATTATTATATTTATTAATATTTCTTCAAACATATATTAAAAATATTGTTTGTGTTTACTAACATTTCAGGGAAATCATATACTAGATAATAGAAGACTTCAAGATAGATTAGACTAGGATTAATTATATTTCAAGTCTATATTTTTTATACTTTTCTTGAGTCTGAGATAGTGTAATTGTAATTGGGTAACTATGTACACACACATTGGGAGAGTGTAAAAACTTCTAACTTTTTAAAACTAATCATACTGTACGATTATAGATAGTACTAGAAGATTTGGTGTGAGCATTTGTTTAGAAGCATTTAATCAAATCATGGATGGAAAAATTTCTAAGTATTATTCATACTATACGAAGTTGCCATCGTACAGATGATGTCCACAATATAAAATTGATGTGAATATTTTCATCCATACAAACAAGAAAAATTTTTAAATTATTTGTCCTGGACAAACAAGGGTTCGTGCAAATGAAGTCCAGAGTATGAAATTGAGATGTACATTTTTATTCATATGGACAGGTAAATTTTTTGAACTATTCGTACTGTACGAAGTTGCCTTCCTACAAATAACATCTAGAGTACAAAATTGATGGGTACATTTTTGTTAATACAAACAGGTAAATTTTTTGAACTTTTCATTCTTGATAAACTTGGGTTCGTATAGATGACATTCATAAAACAAAATTCCTTGGTTCATTTTCGTCTATACAAAACATGGTATGATTAAAGCAAATCATATTGTACGATATAAGTTCATATAAATTACTTTCTATGTACGAATTTTGATCATATAGGATCGTATGATCGAACTTTTAACTAATCATACATACGATCATTGATCATACATACGATCATTGATCGTATTGTACGTTCATGGAAAGTCAAAATTGAATATTTTTTTTTGGTCGGTTTTTTGTCCCTTTCCTATATAATGTCCTTAGAAACTATTTTGGATGAATCTATTCTTCATGATTTCTTTAAGATTGGGTGAAAGGGAGATTTGGGAGAGTGTTTATGAGATAATTCTTACAAGTGAACTGTAAAGGATTCACAAGATTACTCGAAGGTGAGATTCTCTTTGTTTGGGCTTTCAATTCTCTTCAATACTTCTTTCAATTTGCTCGAGAGAAGATCTTTGGGGAAGATCTAGTACTCTTCCGACACTTGGAGAATGTGTAAGGATGACGGTACTCTACTTATACTTAAAGGGTATTAAAGGAAGATGGTACTCTACCGACACTTGGAGGGTGTGAAAGGATGACGGTACTCTGCCGACACTTGGAGGGTGTGAAATGAAGATGGTATTCTGCCACACATGGGAATGGTCTAAGAGAGGGTATTTGTAAAGGATTCTCCATATTTATATGGGATGAAAATGAGAGTCACTTTGGTAATAGTGTAATACCTAAAGGGGGAGTCTTTAGGGAGTCTAGATTTAGTTAGACCGAACCACTATAATTTACTGTGTTCTTTTAATGTTTCTAAATTTTTATTTTTTAGCAATTTTTTTTGGTGGTTAAAAATTTTATTTAAAGTTATTAAATGGTTTTCTTAAAATACCAAGAAGGTTTTAAAATTATCAATTCACTCCCCTTTTAGTTAGCATTGGGATAATTACTATAGATCTAATAACCTATAAGGACTTTTCAATTCCAACTAAGTGTTTTTAGGACAACCTCTACCTTACTTAACATAAGTTAAAACTAATACCTATACTTTCCTAACAGGGTCATCAGAATACTAACATTTTATGTGGTCAATCCATATAAGGCGACTCTCTCTAATCTTATCTTCCATTGGCTTACTCCAACCTTTTCACATACATGCTCATTTCATATCCTATCTCTAAATGTAAATCTCCTTATCAAATTGGGAATCCATGATGAAAGCTATAGTTATGAGCTTAAGGCTAATCCTTGATAAAATCAAATGGAAATAGGAAAATACTAGGTTCAACCACCATGTGTTTAAACAAAAGTAACAGATCCTATATATGTTTCATTAATGATTTGAATATAAACATTATTAGCACCTTTCTTTTCAAGAACTCTCCATAGAAGTACTCTTGGAATTTTATCACATACTTTCTCTAAATAAATAAATTTTACATATATATCTCCTTATTCTATATATATTTCTACATCAAACCTCTCAATAAATGTATGGCTTCCATAGTAGAACTACTCATCATGAATCCAAATTGATTTTAAGAAACATTAGTATCACGCTACAACCTATGCTCCATAAATCTCTACCAAATTTTTAAATTATGACACATTAACTTAATTCTTCTATAATTTGCACAATCTTATTCATCACCTTTATTCTTAAAAATAGGAATTAACACACTCATTCTCCACTCACTGGCATCTTTTAAATATTCAAAGTAGTATTAAAAAGTTTTGTAATCTAACAAATTCCTTCATATCCTAACCATTTCCATAGCTCTATTGGAATATCATCAGCTCCAATAGATTTTCCACACTTCATTTTTTGTAAAGCCTCTCTAACTTCAGTTTTTCTAATATGGTAATAAAATTAGAAATTTTCATTTTCATTTTGGGTGCTAAGGTCACTAAAGGCAAATGTATTTTCACGTTTTTCATTCAAAAGTTTAGCAAAATATCTCATCCACCTTTGTTAAATATCCTCTTCTAAGAAAAGTAATTTTTTATCTTCATTCATAATACACTTTACTTGAACTAAATCCTTGCTACTCTTATCTTTTTGTTTAGCTAACTTTTATACATGTTACTCCACATTATCTAATCTATTATATAAATCATTAAAAGCTAAGATTTTTGCATCGCGTATTTCTTTTTTAGATCCCTTATGTGCCTCTTTATATCTTTTCCAGTTATCAAAATTTTTACATCTATACAACTTTTATAGCAAATCTTCTTATTTTTTATCTTTTCTTGCACATTTAGATTACACCACCAATTTTTTTTACTATTAATAGCTTTTCCCTTTGATACTCCAAGCATATCTTTTGCAATATTTTTAATATAACTAGCCACTTTTTTCCACATAACATTAACATCCTTATGCATAGACAAAATCTTAAGATCTAAAGTCTTACTCTCAAAATTATTTTTGTTAAAATTTCTTAAATGCCCCCATCTAATCCTAGAATATCATTTTACATTATTTTTTTATTTTTTCCCTTTATCCTAAAGTTCAAAACTAATAATTAATGTTAAATATATATATATATATATTTTTACTAGGAATAATTTTACCATCTTTGTAGTTGAAATGATCCAATTTTATTATAAGAAAATAATTAGTCTGTGTTTTATTATATAAATTTTTATAAGTGATGAGATGCATATCTCTTTTCATAAATTAAGTATTAGCAATTAAAAAATCATAATATAAAGAAAATTCTAATATGATTTTACCAACTTTTTCTTTAGTTCCAAGCCCATGGCCACCATGAATGCTTTTAAAATTATCTACCTATCTACTAACATGTCCATTTAAATCTCCTCCAATAAAATCTTTCTTCAAGAGGTATCTTTCGTAATATTTTTTTCAAAGTCATTCCAAAATTTTAGTTTTGAACTTATAACTTAAGGAGCATAAGCACTTTAATATTAGTATTCTTAACATCAGTGATAATGTTTAAAGCTATAATTATATATCCAATTCTATTAATTTTTATAATATTATCCTTTAAACACTTATCTATAATTATACCTGTATAATTTCTAGTATGACTCCTACCCGAATATCATATTTTAAAACCTAAAATATTAATCTCCTTAGCCTTCTCTCCAACCAATTTAGTTTTCTGAATGCATAAAATATTTATCTTCATATGAAACATAATATCTATTAATTTAATAACTTTATTATAAGGGAACCTATATTCCAAGTTCTTATCTTAATTTCAATTTTATGAACTAGCTTCTTTGCCCACATCCATCCATGACGTGAGGACCATTACCCATTTAACACTACACCCAGATATGGGTATAGAGGCACTTACACACTTGTCATTGTATTCTGGCTAAACAGTACATCGCTTCCAGAGGACACCCTAGCATCAAAATCTTTTTTCTAAGAATTCATGTCATGATTAATCAACAAGTTTTACACAAGTTCTTAACAACCAAATACAACCCTCTACTTTTCTCATCTAGGACTTGGCACCTCGAATAGAAATGATAAAAATTCAAAAAATTCACTAAATAAATAAAATAAATATTTAAATTAACACACTTAAATCATCCTTATAAGTCCATTTTGACATTTATAGAAGGTTTCAAGAGATTTTTGAATAGGTTTAAAAATAATGAAATACCACTAATTAAATAATTAAATAAATCTAAAAATACATTAAACTTGAAATTTTCATAAGTAATTCTTAAAATCCAAAATTTTGGTAAACATAAGGGCAATGGAATCATCTTTAGAAATAGTATTTATGAAAATTATTAAAATTCTAGAATTTTCTATAAATAAAAATTTCAACATTTCGGTAAAACTTAGTTAAAAAATGCATCAAGCTTGTAAAATTCATAATTAATTACAAAAAACTCCAAATTTTGTAAACTAAAAAAAATTGAACTCACCTCTTGGTCTAGTGTATATAAAAAATATAAAAAATTAACTTATTAATGTAAATAAAAAAGTCAATAAATGGACCCTAACTTTATTATAATTAAATTTTCATTAAATTTAGAAAATCAATAAATTATCATAACTTTAATAAATCCTTAAACCAATGAAATTAAATTAGTAAGTAAACTGAGGTGTAGTTGATATTTATTGAGCTTGAGGTAGTCAAAGACTAAAATTAAATCCATCCATATAAAATTGTTAACCCAGTTACCTTCATCACAAAAGTGTCACGACTATTTCCAAAGATATTAGCATCTCGAGGGAAGCCTATCAATTTTGACCACTACATTTGCCACTTTTGAGAAACCTCAAATTTTCTTTATAACCCTTCATAGGTGTTGCACACAACACATAACTAGATGTTAGAGGGCCCGTACTACCTACCTAACTATTCAATCCTAAAGACAAGAGAGCAGTAAGTGCTTTTAAAACACATTGTAGAAGGGAAGAGGCCTTTTCATTACCAGTGTAGACTTTACTCTATATACAACCGGAGACAATCCCATTGTTGTCTTTCCAGCATGTCATAGAACGAGAGATTGGGTGGAATGTTGAATTTCTAGTGTCGTAGCATAAAATTTGATGGTCGCATCATATAGGGCCTATTCTATTAGTAAGCTGGCCAAAATATGAAACACGATGGGCCTAACATACAAAATCATATCCTTTCTAAGACTATCATTATTTTTTGAACAATAGTCCTTAGCATCATAAGGAGTACCTCCCTTATTAAAAAAGGAAAATCTCTCAGACAAAGCTTATGTTCTCTCCGCCTCTCAGTGTTTTTCCCCCCCCCCCCCCCCCCCCCCCCTCCCAATTTCATTTCCAATTCCTCCATTTCATTTTACTTAGGTGGAGCAATATGAACTTTCAACATAATAGAAAAGAGGGCCACAGGCATGTAAAAACCTTAATGAACTCATGTGGACACTATTCAGCCCAAGAACAATATTTGAAATACACATAAATGTAGTTAAAATTTTGTTTTTTTGTTATTTCCTCTTAATGAAATTTTGTATGTTACACTAAGTTACTAATGGATATATGCTTGAAGTTCAAGAACACTTTTGAATGAACACCCATTCAAATAAGTAGGGTTAATAATTTAGCAATTTGGCCATAACATTTAGCAAAAAAAAAAAATCTTTCACCTAATAAGTGCTCTCCAAACCAAGCTAGATAGTCTCCTTTCACTAAGCTAGCCAACCAACATGTACTTTGATTATTCTTATTCATATCAGAAATCATTTGGATTCTTTCCAACCATGTGTTCCCATTAGAAATAAGTGCTCTTGGGTAAAAGATTTTGGCTCTACTTCCAGTCTTCTGTGGTATTTTTATGATTCCTACAAATGGAAAACATCACATACGTGAACCTTCCTTTGTTGGGTCTATAAAAAATTTGAGAAAGGATCTATATTTGATAGTCAATGTAGCAAAAGGATTCACTTGTTAGATTAGTGTCCTAGCCATTGCAAAGACATCATTAGAATAGTTAGCTGCTAGCAGGGATGTAATTCCCCAAGCTAGGGCAAACAAAGCCTCCCTACTAGATTAGGATTGCTAAGCTGGTTCCTTCCTTTGGAAGGTGACCCGACAAAGAGCTATGGTAATGACTGAGCATTTCTTAGTTACTTTGAATTAAGAGGAATCTCATTTTTCATGAGGTAGGCTAAGTTATGAGTTGAATAGTCTATATTCGAAAAGGATTTCACTTATGGATATGATAATTTGTTCTTCATAATCCCAGAAAGAAATTTTTTTGGATAAAAAAAAAGAAATTAAATATTAATATTTATGGCAATCAATAGTACTAGTGCTTCACAATCCCAATGATTAGTAATGGTTGTAGAAGAATCGACACATCATCATAATCACTTATCCAAGTCAGAAATTAGATTCGGTTGTCAAATTGACCATAGATCAAATGGAGCACCAGGAAGTAGCCACATCACCCATAATATTATCTTTAGAACTTATATTTGAGCCTCAGCACAAACGCACATGTAGTTTTTGATTAGGGCCATTTGTTAGGCTAATTAGATTGCTTAAAAAGAATGGATCTACTTGCTTCAAAAATAAACTAAACTGTAAATACTTAAAAATTTTGATCCAAATGTTCAAATTTGATGAAATTTGGAACATACGTTCTAGGCCACCTAAACTTTCAATCCCTGGAGCTTAAAGTCTTATGCATTAAGAGTTAGGAAAATTTTGAATTTGAAATTTAAATTTTAAATGGAGGTTTCTCACTAACCTATGGATCAATTTTTAAGATCTTGGGCTTGTTTGAAAGGTTGAGAGATCCTCTTAAACTTAATAGGAAACTTCAAGTGATAATAATGGCTTGATCAAGAAATGGATTTAACTTAAATTTCTCTCTATTTGTTTCTCTCTCTTACTAATTTGAGGTTTTCTTAAAGTAGGGATGGGTTAGAGAAGCTTTGGGAGGGCTATGGGGCTTACTATGGGCTTGGGGAATCAGTTTGATCAACCCTAAACCCAATGGAAGTAGGGTTACTTATAGGATAAAGAAAATGCAATTGAAAGGTTAGATCTTGCCACAAAAACCAAGGTGAGAAACAATTTCAATTAGGGACTAACTTATGGGATCCAAGTGTGAAAGTATGAGATGCACCAAGAGGGGGGTGAATTGAAAATTTTTGAAATAAAGAAACAAATCTAAATAGGAGTTCTAATTTATTTTTTTATTTTTTTTAAATAAAACTTAACTCTATGTGGAAGTGAATGATTAAAACATAATTGCAAAAATATGTGGTGAAATTTTAAATCATAGAAAAAAGATCTAGAATAGAATTTTCACGAAGCAATTATACCAAATATAAGATTCAAAATATATGTGAAGTACAGTAATTGGAAAAAGCACACCATAAGATTTATAGTGGTTCGATCACTTGACCTACATTAACTCCCCAGAGTCCTTTATAAAAGTAATTCTCCTTTTGCCCCCATAGCAAGGCAGAGAAGCCTTTATAAAACTAACTTTTACCTTCCTCGGTGTGGAAGAGTACATATATTATGTCACACTACCGGTGATGGTAGAAAACCTTCTCATTTTTGTCCCTCCTAGAGAATGTAGAGTACCTTTGAGGACATTGACCTTGAAGGATATCCCCCTTAGAAAGCTCCCATAAGAAGAGCAAGCATGCAGCAGGCTTGAAGAAACTATGTGATCCCTTCACACTCCTCCCTCATAAACTCACCTTCTCATTCCTCTTAAAAACATAGAAATAGATATGGCTGTTAATTCTTTGTGATTTGAGCTTATCGCCCTGGTGGATGCTAATATCATTTAGGACGATTCACTTAATGATGACTACCTTAACTAGGATGCCCTAATTAGGGTTTCAATTTTAATTGATCGACAAGGATGATTTTTGGATTGTTCCAGATGATGTGACTAAAACAAAAAAAAACTAATCAAAATAGATAGAATTTTTTCCCGAAGTGTGTGTGAGGAAGGTTACTTAGTATCAGAACCCACAATATTTATAATTGACTCAGGAAAGGGTAAAAGACACTTGACATACATTACAAACTGACTTAGTCCTAATCTACCCAATCTTGAGCTACTTCGATTTGCAATTCAATCTTGTGGACGAGAAACATTAGTAGGCAAGACAATCGTAGAAAAATAGAAATATTTGCTATCATCAAAATTCTATTTTTTGAAATCAGATTTACAACATGTATGATACACATCACAGAGCTTTTCATAGAGGGGGGAGTCACCTAATGGTGGCTAAACATGCTTTCCATATTTAGTGATTTACTTGCATCTGATAATTATTGTTACCAATTACATGGCCACGCAAGTAGATGGATAACTATCTATTTTTTATCACAAATATTAACTATTATAATGTTTCTTAAAATAACTATATGATATTTGGTCAATCAATTATTGATTATTTTTATGTCCTCAGTGACCATAATTTCAGAGGGTGTGTTTACCATGGAGTATTGATGGTTGTGTGGCCTACATAGATTCATTAATTATTATATTTTTTGTATAGTGTCAAGAACTGTGTTTGACCATCATTAGTATATGTTCAAGATTTGCCTCATATATGTTCCTCCATAAATAGAGGGATGGTTTCTTGGGATTCAACCACACTTCCTTTTTATTGTGGCTCTGAACGTTCTAGTGAATTCTTCCTAATTTTTAATTTGTTTATGATTCTTGTGGTCCACTAGGTTAGAGTTAGAGAGTCGTGGATGTTCACACCTATGATAGATAGTGGAGAAGAGGAAACTAGTTTTTATGTTTTATATTTCTTTATAGAAAGTGGAAGTAATTAATGTAAGAGGTGAGTCTTTAGACTCACTAACAAGCTGGTGAAGGTACTAGTGACTCGGATGTGCTTGTTAGGAGCATCCTCGACATTTTTCCTCTATAGTGTCCACCTTTATCTCAAAGGGTAATATTTAAGCTCAACCTAGCAAGATAACATGACTAAGGGTGATGTTGGTCTCGCTAGCCACTTCTCAAATTACTTGTTTGGAAAAACCCATTTAAAGGACCCAAGGGACCCTTCATAAGTATTTTCTTCTTCTGGTAGTGCTGGCGAGTTGGAGACATGAAACATAATGCACCCACTTTGGGGATCTTCTTTCTCTGATCCTTTGTTCATTATAGTTTTGACATTTCCTATAGTCTTAATTTTTAATTAAATTTTCCAAAGTGAATCATTAGGAAGGGAGAGGGATTGAGTCACACTACACCATCATATAATTTTTTATTTCTTTTAATCATTTTATTCCCCATAGAAAATCATAAATATTAATCATTTAAATGAAATTGAATAAAGAATATTATGTGTTATTAGCTTCACATGTTTCTACCTTTACTTTCCATATTTTACTCAAGTGTGTCACTTGATGAAGCAAAAGAGGGCACTTACCCAATTTATATATAAATAGTGTAAATTTGGTGAACATGTTCTCCACTCAAGGAGCTTGGTATGCTAAACACTTCTTAAGGTCATCCGAGATCAATCACACTAGCAACAGCTTGTCAATATTTTGGTAGCCTTTTTAAGTAATGACTTCTTTCCTTGTGATGAGTACATACAATGTGAATAATTGTATGAAGGTGAGTGAGAGTTCATTATATTTTTTTATTTCATTATTCTTGTGTATGTTTATTATTGTTTTAATAGATGAGTTCATCTTGATAATACTTTTAAGATTAAAATATGGCTCATCTTAGATTCTAGATCAAGAATAAGGAGTAGACCTTGCTCGAGCAGAGACATTACTTCACCATCAAGATTTAACTCACCTACAACTGTGGAGTTCATTGGGGTCATGACTCTCCTATAATGAGTAGCTCAACTTGTTTTCCTATTTAACCTTGGATGAGAACCCGATTGGTTCCCAATGTGGTTAGTTGTGCCTAGTTGTTCGGAGTCATGCACCTAGGACACCTAAGGTCCATTTTTTATTTTTATTAGAAGCTCATCTGAGGGGGTGGTCATCCACAAGTTTAATATTGGTGTCTTGAGTTCCTTGAGTTCTTAGGTGATTATCTTATTTAGGTGAGTCCTTTTTGTTATTTTTAGGTCTAAAGGTTATGTGAATGCTTCAAAAGTAATTCAAAATTCTAACATATAAATTACATATATAAAGGATGCACTCGTTCAACCAAAATGGAAAGTGGTAGAGGGAAGCTTCTTACTTCCTTTTTGATGAAAAAAATAAACAAATTCCAACTACAAGTATAGAGGACCCTCCCTTTCATTAATAAAATATTTTATGATTGTCAACAATCCACATTCTTTGTAGACATTTTTCATTATGTTTAAAATGGATAGGCGTATGTGATTACTTATACTTTTATGATGTATGGTCATTCTTAGGTACTTGCATACTTGAAGAATATAGAGAGATGAGCAGCAACCTCAGCTTTCTTTATGTCAAGGTTGCCAAGTCAAAAAGCCTTCTATTTGAGGTGCAAGTAAATGTGAATTTCCTTTGGTCAACGACTTTAGCAATGATGACACCAATCTTCAAGTACTCGAGATAGCAATAAAAGAAACTTGTTATGATGCTTTCTTAAATTTGCAAGACTTATTCTTCCTTGATGGTTGGATTCATGATTCTAAATATTAGTGGCATGTCAAGATTCCCTTGTTGGAAAGGAGTTGTGAGTTAATTCTGATCTTCTAGGATCTAGCAGATTTTTAAGTATTCAAGCTTACTAATTTATTTCTTTTATCTAAAATGGTTACTTTAATAATAGTTAGCTCTTACCTCATATTTTCCATTAATTTGGTTAATTATCCGTTGTGAGTTAGAGTAAACTTCTAACTAAGTTTCCTCAACTTACAGGTAAGGTGTAGGCTAGGGACCAAAGCTTTATACCTGACTTTATTATTAGTGACATTCAATGAAATTCCCATAGCCCATGAATTAATGATCCCTATTAGTAATTTTTAGTATAATACCTACACCAACTCATTATTATCCTGAGGTGCCATCAATATTAAATGTCAAATGCTACAATGAGTTCTCCTCTTCTAATTTAGTGTTTAGATAATTGATGTCAACCATGAAGTCAACTAGAGCATAGGCTTGGATAGTTATTTTGGTGATTAAGAGATTTGGAATTCATTGAGCCTCACTAACCATTTGATTAATCTACTAGAATGATCTAATTTCACAAGTACAACTTTGTGCGGGAAGTATGTTATTACCTAGATAGGTTGGGATTGAAAATAGGATTACAACCTTCTTTCCAAGCATACTAATAACTATGCGAGGCTCTCCATGATCGAGTATCATAATTTAATGCCTCAAAGTGTTTTGCATATATAATGACTTGGCCACTATCTTCTTCTTTCTTCTCTAATAAGCATGGAACTAATTTCATCTTCACTAACTTCAAAATACAATAATAATGTCTTACCTACTCGCAAGCTGTAGAGGGGTGGTGAGGTGATGAGCTTCAAGTGCCAAAACATAATTTCACATTCCTCTCCCCAAGAGAACTTCATTGCAATTTTATTGACTTTGTAAATTCAACTGGTTAGCCATTGTACATCCTTGGCAATCCTGGATGACTTCATTTCAAGGATGGCTCTTATCTTTTCATTGTTGACTTTAATGCCTTATGAAGAGAGGAGGAAGCCTAGGAATTTATTAGAACCAACACCAAAAGTACACTTTAGTGAGTTCAATTAAATGTTATACCTTCTTAAAGTGGTAAACATCTCCTTCATTTCTTGAATGTGCTGGATGGATGTTGCTTTTCACCAAAAGGTTGTATATATAGACTTTTATGTTCCTCCCCTTTAAGTCTTTGAAGGCCTTGTTTATCATTCATTGGTAGGTCACTGTTACATTTTTAAATCCAAAATGTATGACCTTATAGCAATATAAGCCTTCTGTTATGATGGAGGATGCCTCCTCATAGTCATCTAGATACTTTGTAATTTGGTTATAGCTAGAGAATTAATCCAAAAAATAAATTTCTAAATAGCTTACTACTAAGTTGACCAAAATGTAAATTTTGAGCAATGGTTAGTTATCATTGGGGCATACTGAATTCAAGTTTGTGATGCCCACACACATCCTCTACTTACATGTTGCCTTCTCTACCAATACAACATTGGAGTTTTAACCTGAGTACTAAACCTCTCTAATAATGTTGGTGGCCATAAGCTTCTCTTCTTCTTTGATGGGACAATGTAGATGACAACCAATGTTGGTGTCAACCAATAAAAAATTTGGTGAGTAGGTGTATGTGTTATGTGGGTATAAGAAAAGCTACATAGGGAACAAAAAGCAAAAAATATTAGCTACAAGTATAAACCTCTATAATGCGACATGCTAATATAAGACATGTGGTGCCTCCTCATAGATTTTGGGAAGGTGAAGTCAACAATCCAGTGAGCTGTTGGTCATTAGTGAGCTCAAGTAGATGTGAGTATTTTTTGGAAAGTCCTGAGAGGTTGAAGAAGCATAGCTGGATAGTCATTTGAAATATTAATAAGTGACATAAGAAGCTCAATGTCACCCTGCTGATGAAGGTGAGTACATGTAGGATGAGATGATGTTCTCCTAATCTTGGAATGAGTTATGACAATTTACTAGAGCATTGTTTACACAAAGATTTCTCTTCATATTTAGTTAGCTAATAGTGGTTTCTTTCCCTATTATCTTCAGGGGAACTAATAGGTTTACCCCTTCATCATTGCTCACTGAGACACTACTTAGCTTCATTCGTCAGCATTATGTACACCTGATAAAGGCACTATCTCAATGGCATATTTTAGGACCATTCCACATTAAAAATTACCAATCATTTGTTGACCTCATTTTTGTATGAGGTCAAAAGGATTCAACCAATCATTAAGACCAATCTAATTCCTAGGATCTATTTGTTAAGATAGTTGCTATTTGCATGCCTTACATTTTTGCAACTTGTATAGTTTTGATGATTCCAAACATTATTGTTCAAATGTGTAGTTATCTTCTAATAATTTTAAACGATTTGTATTTGCTCTTGTGTGTACTAACATTTCAGGAAAATCGAACTCCAGACTACGATGACTTCAAATCAAATTCAACATGAGATACTTTATGAATTTGAAGCTTGTAGTTTTCTTTGAAATAAAATTGATAGGGAGTGATTGTAATTTGAGTGAATAAAAACATACACACACACATAAGGAGATCATATAAAATTTATATTGATCGTATGGGACGATATCCGTTCGTACTGGACGATAAGACAGTTATCTCCTATTGAGCACATGGAACGAATAGGAACTGGCTTGATAAATTTTTCTAAGTCCTATTCGTCCAGGACGAAATTAAATATCGTACAGGATGATTTATCCTCTGTAAAATTTTCGTCCAGACGAAATTAAATATCGTCCAAGATGATCTGGTCTCTGTAAAATTTTTGTCCAGACGAGACGATTAACCGACTTAGAACGGATTTCAGCAGTTTCTAGGAACCGCCTTTTAATAACGTTCGTACCGTCCACGGAACTTATAGTTCATACGGGACGAATCATGCTGTGACGAAGACATTCTACACATATTCCAAATCAGGGTGCGTTTCAAAGTCGTTAAGTAAAATCGTTCAAGATCGATCCACGACTGCGTACAGATAAAACTTGCAGTCCACGATTTTCGTGATGTTGAAATAGTCCACTCAATTAGCGATGCATCTGCAAATCTTTTGGTTTTCTTAATCTTTGTGCATAATCCATTCAGCAGCAATCTTTATTGGCACTTCTAGCGCTTAGAGAAGCAGAGTGTGAAAGAGAGCATTTGCAAGGAGATTTCTACCACTGGACCAGGAAGCTGTCACTTGGGATTTAAAAGGTAAGAATTATTACTTGTGAATTGGATATCTTCACTCTTTTCTTTCTTCCCTTCTAGATTCTTGTGAAAGATTCTGCTCAAGAGATCCGGTTCGTTCTGCCGACACTTGGAGAGTGTGACAGCAAAGTTCACTGCATAGAGGTACAAGCCGAGGGTCGATGCCTACACTTTGAGAGTGTGAACAGCGAAGGGTTTCTGCCACATTAGAGAGAAGTGTGATAAAGGACGAAGGGTTCTCTAGCCCACACTAGGAGAGTGTTGAAAAGGACGGATGGTTCTCTGCCAACACGTGGATTGTAGTAAAAGGATGACAGGTTCTCTACCGTCACTCGTGGTAGGGTGAAAAGAGTGTGTTTGTAAGCTTCTCCCCTTGCATGGTTGCAAAAGGAGAGTCACTATGGTATTGTGCAATACCTCAGAGGGTGCTCTGGAGGAGTGGGATGTAGGTTTCAGTTTTAGACCGAACCACTATAAATCTGGTGTCATTTTACCTTTATCTGATATTTTATTTTTCGCACATTTTATTATTTAGTTTTAAAAACTCTGTGTTGAAAAATGCTTCCTAATTCTAAAAAACTTAAAGAAAACATTTTTTTCGGTAACATAATTTTAAAAAGAGGGATTTAAATTTTTTAAAACTAACCAATTTCACCCCCCCTCTTGTAGCCTGGGATATTAACTTTAGGTCTTAACAACCTAATTACTAGACTCAACAAATCAGTTCCTCTAGACTGTTGAATGACTTGGCCATCCCCTCCACCCGGTTGGTTAAAAAACAAATGTAGATGCTACTTCTTTCTTCCCTCATATGGAGAGGAGTCAAAGGGTGTTATTAGGAGCTCAAAGGAAGATTCTATTTTTGCCTTTCGGAATACTTGATATCCATTAGGGGATATATATCAATTTGAACTCTTGGCAATCAAAACATTGAAGAAATGTTGTCAAAGATTGGATTGTTCAAGTAACAAAGGAAGCACATTATTTGAGAGCGGACAACTTCAATCTTGTCATAAAGGTATGTCAAGATTGCTAAGGATCACGGATTCAAATCATCAAGAATGAGTTAAACTTTTTTTAATGCATTTTAATTACGTTAATTTTGTAAATGCATTTCTTGAGAGCGGAAACAAACTACCGATCTATCGTGCTAGTATAATGGATCCTTAGTAGCTTCATTTGGGAAGGACATTAATTTGGACAACGACTTCCTCCTTTCATTTGTTCAATTATGTGAAGGGAAGGAATCATGTTTGTAGTTCTTTTATAGCTTTTCCTTCTTTTTAATGCATCCATGGCTTTCTTATCAAAAAAAAAATAATTGACTGCCTTAGGTCTATATGTTCAGTATCTAGAATGTTGAAAATGGCACTAGTCAAAAAAATAGGAATTATTGCCAACAAAAAATTCCTAAATCAATCAAATAATATTTAAACCCAAAGTAACTTGTGCCACACAGACTTTTCTAATGGCAATGTATTAGCATTCAGTAGTAGTTAGGCCTACAGAATTTGATTTCCTACTGGACAAATTAAACTAAGAAATTATCTATAAATTTGCCAAGTTTCTAGATGTACTCTTTCGATCAATCCTACACCTGTAAAGTTGATAAAAAATCTTCCAAATAATTTCAAATGAGATTTATACTTAGGATACCAAATCCCTAAGTTTTAGATTCCCAAACCATAATTCTCAAAATCTTTTTACTGTTGTCAAATGTGTTTTTTTAGATCAGTATTAAAATATAGCGCACTAATATACACAAAACATTAATCTGGTTCTGCTAGCAGTCAAATAACAGCAATATCTACGTTAATCCAAAAGTAGTTCAAACTTATGATTTTGAACGATGCTATGGATACCACTTGTTGAGTCTTGTAATTAGATTGTTAAGCTAAGTGAATTGTCCCAAGGCTACCAACGAGGGGGTGAATTGGTAGTTTAAAAAACAAAGTTAAAATTTTAAGGACCCTTTTGAAAATTATTGAACCGAAATAAAATACTCTTTAATTTTGTAGAAAAAGGCTTTTCAACACAGAGTTTTTTAAAACTGAAATAGAAAGTGCGGCAACAAAAAAAATAAAAGTTAAATGACACCTATTTATAGCTGGTTCGGTCTATACCCAGACTACATTCCACTCCCCAGAGGCACCCTTCTGAGTATTGCACTAATCACCAATAGGACCTCTCCTTTTCAACCCACAGCAAGGTGGAGAAACCTTTACAACACACTCTTTTCACCACTCCCCGGGCGGCAGGAGAACCGTCCCTCCTTACACAATTCATAAGTGTTGGCAGAGACGCTCGCGTTCCTTTTCACCTTATTCCCCAGTGTTGGTCCGAGAACCGTTTTACGTCCTTTCACACTCTCCTAGTGTGGGAAGAGGAACCCTCCGTCCTTTTCACCTATCCCTAGTGTGGGCAGAGAACCCTTTCATCCTTTCACACTCTTCCTAGTGTGGGCCAGAGAACTTTTCTGGCTGATTCACACTCTCCAGTGTCGGCATAGAACCGACCTCCTGACAGTCTTCTCACAAGAATCATAGAAGGAAGAGGAAAAGAGTGAAGTTAACCCATTTAACAGTAGAGATATCTTTACCTTTGAACTCCAAGTGAAGGCCTTCTCGCTTCCAGTTGTAGGAATCCTCCCTGCAATGCTCTTCTTTCCACTCTCTCCTGGCTATTCCTCAAAGGGCACGAAGATCAAATGACAAATAAGATTGGGTGGCAGTCTAATCTTTGGACTATTTATATAACAAATCAAGAAAAATCACTTCCAAATACTACAAGTAAATTCAATTCTGTTACGCAGTGGATCGTTCCTGTCGACTCGGGATCGTCCTGGACGATGTTACTTAAACGATTCTATAAACAACCCTATTTGAAGTATGTGTACGAATGTCTTTGTTACAGCTGATCATCCTGCTACTAAACTAGGTTCGTCCAGTACGAACGGTTATTTTGCAGGCCGGTCTAGAACTGCTTGGAAAAACTTGTTCTTAAGTCGGTTGTATCGTGTTGGATCGAAAATTTTAATTCGTCTGGATGAAATTTTACAGAAGGACCGATCGTCCTGGCACCGATTAATTTTATTCGTCTGGACGAAATTATTCTAGAGAGCCAATCGCCCAACGGACGATAATTTTAATTTCGTTTTTGGACGAAAAAATTTTCCAGAGACCCGATCGTCCTGGATGATTTTTGATTTCGTCGGGACGAAATTTTTCCAGAGGACCAGTCGCCACGGACGATAATATAAATTCGTCTGGACGAAAATTTTCCAGTGAACCAATTGTCCTGTATGATATTTTATTTCGTCCTGGACGAATAGGACTTAGAAAAATTTTTTGAGCAAGTTCTTATTCGTTCCATATGCTCTATAGGAGATAACTGTCTGATCGTCCAGTACGAACTGGAAATCGTCCTGTACGATCAGTATAAATTTATATGATCTCCTTATGTGTGTGTATGTTTTTATTCACTCAAAATACAATCACTCCCTTTCAATTTGATTTCTAAGAAAAGTGCAAGCTTCAAATTATACAAAATATCGCATGCTGATTTTAATTTGAAGTCTTCGTAGTCTGGAGTTCGTTTTTCCTGAAATGTCAGTACACACAAGAGCAAATACAATTCTTCTAAAAAATGTTAGGAGATAACTACACATTTGAACAATAATGTTTGGAATCATCAAAACTTCATAAGTTGTAAAAATGTAAAGCATGCAAATAGCAACTATCTTAATAGTGGTGTGCTTCAAAATCTTTGGCCACTTATCCACGTCAGCTCACATCTTTGTCATTGGATCCTGCACATTATGGAACGAGCAGCTCTGATTGAGACAGATAGAGTTTCGATACAATAGAGGGCTTCCATAGTTATACGGAAGCGTGAAACAGCGTGATCTATACCGTTGATCATAAGATCAACATTATAAATGTCGTAATATACTTAAAAGATCATCAATAATAACCCTAAATGGAAAATTGCCTCATTCTCGAAATTGGTTAAAACAAATCACTTGAAATTTTAAACAGGGATTGCTTGAAAGAATAGAAAATCTGGCGAATGCTTACGACGATTTGAAAAGTGCTTTTTGATAAGTTATTTAATCATATATGTTGTGACCAAGGCTGGAGTTTTCAAGAGATATTACCATTTGATTTGAGTGAAAATGGTTCGGTTGAGTTTGTAGATTATCCTCATCAAATTCTTTCTTGAATCTATGGTCTGATAAGCTATTAATTGCTTGGAAGGAGCCTTGGATGGATTTGACTTGAGTTCACCGGAGAGCTTTTAACCAGAAAGGTTTTAACTGTAGGTTTTGATTGGGAGCTAAAGATGGAGGGGTCTAGAGCTCAAACAAACAAAAGTTAGGGCTTCATATCGCTTGAGATGAAAGAAAGGGCTAGGGGGTGAATGAGGATCAAATGAAGGTTTCACCCTATTCAAACTTCCTCTTATTGAATGGGCATTTCAGATCATCTTGGAGGGTTACTATATGGCTTCCACATGTACTTGGAGTTGTTGGAAAGCTGAAGAATCAATGACACCAAGGACAAGCCATGTGGAAAGCTCTTTGTTCCCCACTTGGGCATGTGGAGTGATAGGAGCCATTTGATCTTGATCTAAGGACTAGGGAGAGCCCTAGGAAGGTTCTAGAATGCCTCCAAATAGCTGGATCTAAGTTGGCATGTGTTTGGGCTAAGCCATTTGGGTATTTAAGCCCTTTAGATAGGCTTGTTAACTATGTTGACCAATCAACTAGTCAGCAATAGGTGAGATGGAACCTAGGTAGCCTCAAATGCTGATATGATGTCTTGGGAAGAGTATCAAGCTAAGAGATCTAATACATAAATGAAGTGTTAGCCACATATGCTCATTTAAATGTTTTGTTGATTAGTTTGACTAGTCAACAAGTCAAAACATGGTGAGGTGGAATTTAAGTGATGTTTAGGGGCCAAAGGGATGAGTTTGCAAGGGTTGGAATAGTTGGAACCACTACATAAATGGGATAATATGTATGCAAGGGAGTTTTACTTTGTGATGGTTTGACTAGGTTAAACCAAACATGGTTTGACCCAAAATGATTTGGAGAATGCTCCAAACATTGACTAGAATAAAGTTAAAGATTTGATGGGCTTTGAATGAGTTGATCTATTAGGAGTAATTAATTTGACCAAAATGGGTCAATTTTAACTAAACTTGGGCTCAAATGACCAAGTCAACTATTGATTGGGTCAGGGTGACCAGTAACCAAGTTTTTACAAGAGGTGGTTAAAGGGTTTTGAGGAGGTTTGAATGCATTTAAAGTTTGATTCAATACAGAAATGACTTATGGGTTGATTAGATCAAACTAGGTTGACTTGGTTAACCAGGTTGACCAAGGGTCAAGGTTTAGGTTCAATAGGTTTGGTTAGATATTTGGTCTAAAGGTCTAGGGTGGTCAATTCATTTAAATTGACTATTTGGAACCTAAAGGGCCAATTTTGTCAAACACGATAACCCAGGGCCTGGGTTTGCATCTAACAGGTTTAGTTTGATATTTTAAATTTATTGGAAGAGGAGGCCATTTGGTTTGAAATGATTGTTCAAACCTCTAAGTGGTATTTTGGTTAAAAAATTTTGACTTGGTCAACTAAGTTTGACCAGAGTTAGGTCTTGAGTCCAATGTACTCCTAATGAAGATTAAGATGCATTAGAGAAGATTCTTAGGCTTAATTTGAGAAGGCCATATTGAAATATATCAAAAACTCCAAAATTGCCCTTAAGGTACAGTTTAATTATTTTGATATCTGGTCAACTAGGGGTCAAAATGGGTCAACTAAAATATAGTTTACTGCTTAACATATCATGATTAAGGGTTTGGATATAGTTAGAGCCTTCGAAGAAGTCTCCAAGGTCAAATTTCACTAGGGGATAGTTCTAGTGGTAGGTTGTAAATATTTGAGATTTTATAGCCTTTGGATTTCAATCCATTTTTTGAGGTAAGAGGCCTCATATTGAGTTCAAATTTTGAGGGTAGACCCTAGAGACATGCCTAATCAATATTTAATTGATATATTATGAATTGGGTGTCATTTGACTAGGGTTTGAAGTAATTAAAAAATTATTGAAAAAGGTTTTCAAGACAGGGCCTTTAAACCTTGAATTTTGGTCTGGATTTCGAGATTTGATTACTTGAATTTCAATTATCCAAATCATTGAAAATTATCTGAATGATTATAAATGATTGGATATAATTGAAACTTGATAAGAAGCTTGTTTGACCTAAATCTAGGTTTTTTGAAGTTTAGAGAATTTATTTCTGGATTTGATTGAAGTTTTAATTGAATTGAAAATTGAATTAGCTTGAGGTCAGGATTGATTTGAAGTTTGGGTTTGATTTGAACCTGGATTGACTTGAGGACTAGGTTGGTCTGGACTTTGGATTTGATTTGAACTTGGATTGACTCGAGGTCTGGATATGTATGGAGTTTGGATTGCTCCTAGGGTAGGGATAGATCTAGGGTCTTGATAGATAATAGGGTCTAGATAGATCCTGGAGACATCACACAAAACTGAGGTCAACTGTATACTTATATATATTAAAGGGGTATATTACTTTTATATAACAAAGAAAATCTAAGCTTTGTATAGGGGATATATAGCCTTGATCCTTTTTTATAATTCACCACATTCCCATGAAGTTTTTGGCACCATTTTTGATAAAGTATTTTGCTTTTTGTAAATTTTAACTATATTGTTAAATTAATTGCATAGTCACGCCAACTTACATCTTTTATTTTTACTTGCTTTTTATTATGGATTGTATATTTTTTGTTGCATGCCTTATAGCCATAAGAAGAACTTTTGTCTTTTGATCGTGAAATTTAGAGAACACACTGTAAAATTTAGAAAATCAAAAAGATTTTGAAAATGACTAAACCTAGGTTAGAGAAAAATCATTATAAACCTCTTAAGAATTATGCAAACCTTTTAGTAGATGGAATTCATCAAAGCATTAATATACCTAGAATCCAAGCTAATAATTTTTAATTAAAGCTAGTTATTATTAAAAGGGTTCAAAACTCTCAGTTAGGGGGAATTCCTA
Source organism: Dendrobium catenatum (assembly GCF_001605985.2). Classification (NCBI taxonomy): domain Eukaryota; kingdom Viridiplantae; phylum Streptophyta; class Magnoliopsida; order Asparagales; family Orchidaceae; genus Dendrobium; species Dendrobium catenatum. The sequence goes on from NW_021568551.1 coordinate 166,878, forward strand.
TAGAAGATACCAATTTATATTTAACAAGTTTCTTAGTAATTTGTGTAATTTCTTAGTAATTTGTGTAATTTTTAAGTATATTAGTGTCAGTGATAATGTTATTAGACATAGATTATATCTCTTTTCTTTAATAAATAAATCTAAGATGTGTTGACTTATTTATCCCTCTAGTTTAGATATTTTATAATAAATTAGTAGGATCCCTTAGAGCTACAATTGATGTTATAGTTGGAGGATCGTTAATTTCTAAGCATTTTAAGGAAGCCAATGAATTAATAGAGGAAATAGTTACTATAATCTTCAATGGTCTGTTGATAGGATAAATTCTAAGAAAGTAACAGGAATTTATGAATCTAATGATTTATCAATCTTGACTTCACAAGTTGCAGTAATTTCTAAGAAATTGAATACAATATGAGTAAATTCAAGGATATGAACTGAATCTTTGAGGAATTAAAATTTAATTGAAGGTAATAATATAGAAGGGAATGAAAATATCAATGTAATTGGAAGATAAAATAATTCATATTCAAATATTTATAATCCAGGTTGTAGTAACCATCCAAAATTTAATTGATCAAATAATATGGTTAATAACAATCAATGGAATAATGGACAGAGTAATCAAAGAGTAAATTGGAGCAATCCTCAATAACCTACTTTTAATCTTCGACTTACTTGTCCTCCAAGATTAAATCAAAGCAATCAATTTTAAAATAAAAAATTTGCATTACAAGATGTAGAAATAAAGTTGGGAAATCAATTACAAAATAAATCTACTTTTATTAAAAAGTTTGAAAATCCAATTAAGTTAGCTTATTATTTCAGTCAGTAATAGACCTATTAGATCTTTACCAAGTTATATTAAAGTTAACCTGAAAGAAAAAAAAAGATCTTAATAAAAGTCATTTGAAAAATAAAAAAAATGTATCCCAGCGAAATTAAGAAATCCTAGCAAGTCTAACTAAAGAATATATATTATTATCAAAATTCCCCTCATACTTACTATTATTTTTATTATTTTTTATTTTCTGATTATTTAATTAACCTTAGTATAAATGATAATTCAAAATAATAATAAATTAGGATAATAATAAAATCCTCTGTAATAGTTTAAATCATTGTTTAAAATTGCGCAATATGAGGCTCGCCTTGAGGCATACCTCAATGTAATTCTAGTGAAAAATAGCTCGAAACTTACGCATCTAGCTTTTTTATGAGGCCTTCACCTCAAATTAGCTGAGGCCCGCCTTGAGGCACACCTCGCCTCGCTGGCGTGAGGCTTACGCCTCACCCTATTTGTATATTTTTTCTTAAAAATGACATAAATTATGCCTTTATGAACATTCGAGTGTAACAACTTCATATTGATTGCCTCTACCTCCAACACGTGGCCTTCATCGCAGCCAACATGGTGGTAAACATCACTAACAATCACTTGAAAGCTGCACACCACCGCCCTAAAAAATTTGGAGTATTAATCCCATATTTATGTTGATAAAAGTATTTCTAAAAGATGAATATAATTGAAATAAATTTTTAAAAAAAAAAGCATATTGGAAGTCATTCTACTCTACCCAATAAGGCATGGGATAAACCAACTTATTATGGAGATAACTCAGATAAAGACCACCTCAGTGATGACAGTACAGATGATTCCTAACTTGTTGCCAACTGTTTCAACTTTCATTAGGATTTGATTGTAAATAAGTAGAGAATTGAGAAAGAAGAAATTTGGAGTTAAAGTTCATATTATATGATATTTTTATGCCATTTCTATATTTAATATTATTTTCTCTTATAATATTTGAATTTTAATTCTATTTCAAGCAATTTATCACTTGTAACTTTATATCTTATAGAATATTTTATTTTATATGTAGGTCAATTTGTTAATTCATAATTCAATAAAAAGTTAATATGTCATCATTTAATATATTATTTAGGTATTAATAAAAATCACTTTTGACATTTATTATCACTTTACGTAATTTTTCAATTTTGAGTACGCCTAAAAACGCCTTGAGGCTTACGCCTCGCCTCATGAACAAAAAAAGCCTCAATAACAAATTGCTCAATTTTAAACATTGGTTCAAATGAACATTATTTATATTTCATGTAGTGAAAAATTAACAATTAACTAACTTAGATCATTTATGTTATTATTTTAATTTGAAATTATAATTTATACATTTTATGCATTAATTTTTGAAATAAATATGAATAATTAGAATTAAAGATTAGATATGACTAGAATAAAATTGAAAATTACAAACAAACTAAATTTGGAATTGGTAATCTTATTAAATCCTTACATAAAATTTATTAAGATTATAAAAGGGTTTTATGTAAAAATTGATATTCAAAATCCTTAACTATGTACTTCATAAAATAGAAAGGAAAAAAAACTATGAAAATATTTCTAAAAAGAAAAAGGGAAGAATATAGGAAAAATATAAGATAAGTACATTCAAAAATTGGTATCAGTTTTTCCAATATTTGGATTAGATCCTTTGAATTTTTACGATTGATCTAAGTTTTTTGCCCTACTAGGTTTTTTCGATTTGCGCCACTTTTTTTCTCTGTTCTGCCTCCCTGCCGAAGGAGGGATCTCATGGATTCCTCCCTCTCCAATGCTATTTTTCCGCCTCTCCTCTCCGTTAACCCTTCATCGCATAACATACATCACGTTCCTTTGCTGGACACTTCACAAAAGTCGCTCCCCTGGACTCGAATCTTAGCTGACAACCCAAATCCTAGAAAATTTGCTATCTCTGCTCTTCCGACGCTAGAGGAAATTATCCCTTTCTTGCATGAGGATCTTGTGGATGAATCTTTGAAATGGAACCAAACCTTGGTGGGATACTCTCTCGGTAAGAGGCCATACTATGGTTCTTTACTAGCTGCAGTAAATAAGGTATGGATGCTCAAAGGTAGCCTCAAAACAATTTCCCTTAGTGATTATTGCTTCCTATTTTAAGTTTTCTATTGTAGAAGATATTGATTATATTTGGAATAAAGGAGCCTGGTTCATCTTGGGTAATCCATTCATCTTGCGAAAGTGCTCGCCTCTGTTTAGCCCTGGAGGAGTTCACTTCGGTCCCGATCTAGATCAAAATAAACGATTTGCCTCTTTGTTGTTGTACTCCTACCGAAATATCAAAAATAGCGACCAAAATAGGAATTCTGCTAGTGTAGATGATCTTACAACTGCAAAATCTCGTCTAACGTATGTTAGGGTATCTGTAGAGGTTGATTCAGCTGCCACATATCCGGAGTCTATTTCTATATTGGTAGAAGGAAAAAATTTCAATATGAAAATTCAATATGAATGGAAACCTCTGCCTTGTGAATGTTGTTCTTCTTTGATTCATTTGGCTTCTAAATGCCCAAAACCCGAATGCTCAACCGTTGCCACAAATTCCTTCCATCCCTTCTCGTGGATGCAGTTCTAGTCGCAGACCTAGAAATGACTCTGTGGCCCATAAGGGAGTACCTCCTACTTTGGTTGAAGCTATTCATAAATCGGATAATCCCCAAGATTCCTTACACAAGACAAACAATAATATTCCCAACAATCTCAATCTTAACTCACCTAGTAAGGAATTCTCTTTTACAAAATCCTCTAATCACCTTACTCAATCTTCCCCTCCTCTTAAGTCAAAATCCCCCACTTTTCAGATTACGAACAAATACTCTGTCTTGCAAGAAATTAATGAACCATAATTTTATACTACTTCGAAAGCTAAAGTTAATTTTCCTCAGACTAGGGCCACTTAGTTGAAACCGATTCCAGATGATCCGCCTTCTTCCTCTGTTATCCTTCCCAGTAATGTCAACCAAACAAATTTTCAAGGCCCTTTAGACAAGGGGAAATAAAAACAAGCAAATACAAGAGGAAAAGGCTCCAAAAAGAGCAAAAACACTAAAACTTGATGTCCATTCCACCCTTCATCGCGTGGAATATCAGGGGCTTTAATAGCCTTGATAAAGTAAACAGTGTCAAAAAGTTGGTCAAGGACCATAGGTTAGATATGGTCTATCTTTTGGAGAATAGAATTCTCCTTCACAATTTATATTATCCTTGGTTCTGCTCTAGACATGAGATCTTTACCAATGAGACAAGTTGTAATAACTTTCATCTTACTAATTCGACAGGATTTGGGTCAAATAGAATGCTAATAGAATTAACTTTGATCCTATTTTTTTGTCCAATCAAATGATTTCAGGAAAGCTTACTGTTGCTTCTCAATAACCTGTTATTCTTATCATAATCTATGCCTCTAATTCTCATGATGAGATAACTAGTTTATGGGATGAGATTAGAAGACTTAATCCTTTTAATTATCTCCTGTGGAATATTATTGGGAATTTCAACTACTGTCGCTATAGCTCTAAGAAAACTAGAGGGAACTTGATTTCAAAAGCTAGGTTAGGTCAATTAAACTCTATGATTTTTTACTCTGCTCTCACAGAGCTTACTTCCACGTGTATCTTCTATACTTGGCACAATCAGAGAAGTGATAACCCTATCAGCATTAAGTATGATAAAGCACTTGTCAATGAGAAATGGATTACTTCCTTTCCTAACTCATCGAATAAAGTTCTAAGTGCCTCTATCTCAGATCACTCTCCTCTTATCATTTCTACTGGTGAGAATAGGCAAATTTTCATCATTTTATGTTCAAAAATCACTGGACTCGCTACCAGGAGTTCTGGAACTTACTCTTTGACATTTTTGTCTTGCCGTGTGTTGTCAATCTAATAATTTGTTTTTATAACAAGCTCAGGAGATTTAAACATCTTATCAAGGACTGCAATGGGAACTCTACCAATACCATTATGCCTTTGATTGATTCTTTCACTAAGAAGCATCTAGATTGCAAGATGCTCCTAGACTTGGATCCACTCAATCCTGAACTTTGCAACAAACTTAAAGCATTAACTCAAATTTGGTGCATTACAACTCTATTTGGTCCACTTGGGTGAATCAAAGAGCTAAAGTCAAATGGATTTTGAATAGGAAAGAAGATTTAAAATTCCTTTATTCTAGGATCCACAGGAGAAGAGCTAACAATAATAATGCTATAGAGAGTGTCCTCATTGGTCCTCCCAAGGGGTCATGATTCTAATATTCAAGATATCATTCAACATTTTAAAAACTTACTTAATCATCCTATGCCTAATACTACTAACATTAATCAAATTCCTAAAGGCTTTTGTCTTCCTTTACATTTAGCTAAGCATCTTATTATGCCGATCACATTTGAAGAAGTTAAAAAAGCTATTTTTTTTTTGTGCTCAGACTCCTCTCCTAGACCAGATGGATTTAACTTTGAATTCTAAAATAAGTGTTAGCACATCATTGGCATAGAGGTTTTCAAGTCTGTTCAATTATTCTTTGCTAAAAGATATCTTCCTAAAGGTGCTAAGGCTACTGCCCATGTATTGGTACCCAAAAATTTTCATGCTAGTAGTATTGAAGACTTCAGACCCATAGCCATGTGTAATTTATTTTACCAAATCATTGCTAAAATCTAAGTTAATCTTATGTAGGTAATTATGCCACTAATCATACACAAAACTCAAGCTGCTTTTATTTTTAATCAATTAGCCACTGATAACACTATTCTGGTCGATGAAATTATGAAGTTTTTCACTAATGCTAGCAGAAGATGTTGCGGATCTATGGTTTATGATTTTAATGATAGCAAACATTCCTTATTTCTCTACGATTGCCTTATGTGCTAACATTTCAGGTCCACACGATCGGACTACAATTTGGAACCAGCTCAAGATTGGGTAGACTAGGTCTGAGTCAGTTTGTAATCTTTTTCTTTTCTTGAGTCTGTTGTATTTGTTGTGGGACCTATTGATTTGCAACTTGGAGGATTTCCTGCTATTCCCTAAAAGATTTCTATTTTTGTTAATATCAGCCGGGACGATATTTATATCGTCCGATATGTCCAAAATCAGAAACCTTAATTAGGACATCCTCATTAAGGCAGCCGTCAGAAACACATCGGCCTGGATGATATTCTCAATTTAGAAAGAATCAGCCGCCATAATCAGTTTAGGTATTCTTTATTTTAGGAAATTGGCTAGGACGGTATTTATATCGTCCAGGACGATCTAACTCAATCATACCTAAATTGATCTAGTATTATTTGGAAATCATTAATGGCTAATTGATACGATCATATCGTCCGGGACGATCTTATGATCAGCCAAGACGATGGCCTGGACGATTGACTTCAGCCAGCTCCAAATCAGAGCGATGATCAGGACAATTAAAATCGATTTTAAACTAATCGTCCGGGACGATCGTGAGATCGACCAGGATGATATAACCAATTTTCTTCTGATCATCCCAAATCGTACCAGGCCATTGAGCTGAATTTGAACTAGTCGGCCAGGACGATATACCTATCGTCCTGGATGATAATGTCGACAACTTGCATTAATGAGCTCGTTTTAAGAGCTTCTATTTAAGCTTTGGCATGGCAACTTTTGTAAGTGTCTTTGGCAGCCATAGCAGCTTTGTTCTTGTGGGGGAAACTTGAAGAGAGAGCTTGAAAGGGAGAGAGGAAAGGGTGGAGTTTGAGAGGGAGAAGATCCTGTGAGGGGGGGAACTCAAGGGATTGTGGAGGGGATTCCACACGGTTGCTCCGGCGAACTCGCACCTTATTACCATCGAATTCAAGGCTTGTCTCGAGGTAAGTTCACCAAAGAAGAAGATCTCCTTGGTGTCAAAGGACCCGGCGACTCCGTCGCACCGGGGAAGGTGGAAGTGATTTTGTAAGGGCTTCTCCGTCTAGCTGTGGGGGCTAAAGGAGAGTCACAATTTTTGTGCAATACTTGGAGGATGCCTCCAAGGAGTGGACGTAAGTCAAGGTTTCACCGAACCACTATAAATCTGTTGTGTTCTTTTCTTATTATCGCTTCTGCATTTATTTTTCTTCCGCACTTTGTTTGTGGTGATTTTGGTTGGAGTTTTATCTTGGGTTTTAAAGTTCTCCGATTCACCTCTCTCTTGGTTAGCTTGGGCTAGTTCTATAAGGCTTATCATCCCTAACGAACTTTCAAGTGGTATCAGAACAAGTTTTCATAAAATAAGTTTTTAAATGCTTTTGAAATTTGATCCATGACTAATCGTAATGTTGCGGAAGGTTATTCAATCACCAGACCTCCTTTATTTGAGAATATGTCATTTGATTTTTGGAAAGCTCGCATGTCTATTTTCTTGCAATCAATTGATTTTCACATGTGACATATGATTTTAACTGGTTATTCATCACCGCCACGAATTGTTAATGGAGTTAAAATTGATATTTCTTTTAGTCAATGGAACAGGGAAGAACAACTCAATGCTAAATTGAATGCAAAGTCTTTAAATTGAGTTTTCTGTACTTTAAATTCTGATGATTTTATGTGAGTGAAGGTGCCTTGATCTCCTCTCCTCAAAAGCCACCTTTTCCCCTATTCAAAAGGCCTGGGCTGGATTGGATGGCTAGGATTGATGCAGGGGCTCTCCAGATGGTGCCACATGTCCCTGGAATGGCTAGAAGGCTGCCTCAAAGGCTGGACAAGCCTTGTTCCCATTGGGTGAGCTTGGGACAAGTGGGGGGGACCACTGCCATTTAAGGCTAAACCAGACCCTGAGCCTGGTTAGGAGAGCTCCAAGTGAGCTTTAGGACATTAAGGGGTCGGCCTAAAGCAGCTTAAATCAAGGGAAAAGGGCTTAGCATGTGATAAAGCCTTCTAGAAGAGGTTTAAGCTTGGGTTTGACCAGGTTGACCAGTCAACTGGTCAATGGGGCTGATGTGGCATCCAAGCAGGTCATGGAGTCTTTCCAAGTAGCTGGATAGGTGTGGCTTGAGCTAGGTTCAATGGGTTGAAGGGTTTGACCATACAAATGGTCCCTTAAGCCTTGAGTTGACTGGTTGACCAGTCAACTCCATCAAGGGTTATGAAATTTTCATTTAGACAATTCAAATGAGCTGATTAGGTGGATTGGAGGGTGGTTCCAAGAGCCATGCATGTCAAATGGATTAAGAGGGCTTAATGGGCCTTTAATGGGCTTCTAGGCCAAAACTGGTTGACTTGGTCAACCAGTTGGGTTTAGGGGCTAGAAATGGATTCAACAAATTCAGAATGTCATCCTGAGTCCATTGGATGTGGTCCCAGGGTTTGGGGAGGTCAAATTGGTCAAAATCACCATTTGAACCCTTAAGGGCTTGTTTGGTCAACCTAGGTTGACTTGGTCAACCAGGTTGACCTAGGGTCTGGGTTTAGGCTCAACAAGTTTGAAATAATATTTTAAGACCAATGGAGGTTGTTGGTTGGCTTAAAAAGGTCATTTGGGTCAAAACACCCATTTGGACCCTTAAAGGGTCTCTTGGGTCAAACCAGTTGACTTGGTCAATCAGGTTGACTCAAGGGTTGGGAACAGGTTCAAAAGATTTGAAATGACATTTGGAATTTGTTGGAGGTGGTTGGATCCCATTTGGAGCTCATTTGGCTTGAAATCCCCATTTGAGTCCCATAGGGGTATTTTGGTCAATTTTGACCTATTGGTCAACTATGGTCAAAAATGGATTTGAAAAATGCAGTTTACTGCTCAATAGGTTAAAATCAAGGGTCTGGAAGTGATTGGAGGTTTTGATAAGGATTCCAAAGTCAAGATCTCAAAGGGGTTAGGTTCAGTGGCATGGGCTGTAAATATTTGAAGGTTTTACAGCCTTTGGATTTTAATTCAGATTTTGAGGTTAGAGACCTCAGAATGAGCTCAAAATTGGAGGGTAGCCTCTAGAGACATGTCTTATCACTTTGCAAGTGATAGACCCTGAATCAGAGGCCATTTGGTTGGGTTTTAAAATGTTTGAAAAATCTCTGAAAAGGAGCTTTAGGGCAAGGCCTCTAGAGTTTGAATTTGAGTGTGAATTCTGGGTTTGGATTTCTGGATTTGGAATGGATTTTAAGTTTGAAAGATTAATATTGAAGTATCCAAATCATTAACAATCATGTGGTGATTGTTAATGAATGGATAGGATCAAAGCTAGATCAAGGGTAAGATCAAAGTCAGGGTTGAGGTTTGGATTCTCAATTGAACTGGATCATGGTTTGAAAGGGTCTGAAGCTTGAATTGATTTGAATTTAAATTGAATGGAGTTTAGATTGATTTGAGGTTTGAGTTAATCAAGGGTATGGATTGATTTGAAGTCAAGGTGGATCAAAGGGATGGATTGATTTGAGTATGGATTGATCCTAGGATCTAGAGGAGTTCTAGGATCTGGATATGGAAGAATCTTAAGCTCTAGAGTAGGCCCTAAGGTCTGGCTCTAGGAAGGATTCTAAAGTCTAGAGTGGATCCTAAGGTCTAGAATTGGATCTGGTTTTTTTGGAAGGATCTTAGTGACCTCATACAAAAATGAGGTCAACAGCCAGGACGGTATTTATATCGTCTAGGATGATCTAACTCAATCATACCTAAATTGATCTGGTATTATTTGGAAATCATTAATGGCTGATTGATACGATCACATCGTCCGGGATGATCTTATGATCGGCAAGAACGATGGCCTGGACGATTGACTTCGGCCAGCACCAAATCAGGGCGATGATTAGGATGATTAAAATCAATTTTAAACTAATCATTCAGGACGATCGTGAGATCAGCAAGGATGATGTAACCAATTTTCTTCTAATCGTCCCAAATTGTCCCAGGCTGTTGAGCTGAATTTGAACTAATCGGCCAGGATGATATACCTATCGTCCTGGACGATAATGTCGGCAACTTGCATTAATGAGCTCATTTTAAGAGCTTCTATTTAAGCTTTGGTATGGAAACTTTTGTAAGTATCTTTGGCAGCCATAGTAGCTTCGTTCTTGTGGGGGAAACTTGAAGAGAGAGCTTGAAAGGGAGAGAGGAAAGGGTGGAGTATGAGAGGGAGAAGATCATGTGAGGGGAGGAACTCAAGGGAGTGTGGAGGGGATTCCACACGGTTGCTCCGGCGAACTCGCACCTTAGTACCATCAGATTCAAGGCTTGTCTCGAGGTAAGTTCACCAAAGAAGAAGAACTCCTTGGTGTCAAAGGACCCGACGACTCTGCCGCACCGGGGAAGGTAGAAGTGATTTTGTAAGGGCTTCTCCGCCTAGCTGTGGGGGCTAAAGGAGAGTCACGATTTTAGTGCAATACTTGGAGGGTGCCTCCAAGGAGTGGATGTAGGTCAAGGTTTGACCAAACCACTATAAATCCAGTGTGTTATTTTCTTATTATCGCTTCCGCATTAATTTTTCTTCCGCACTTTGTTTGTGGTGATTTTGGTTGGAGTTTTATCTTGGGTTTTAAAGTTCTCCAATTCACCTCTCTCTTAGTTAGCTTGGGCTAGTTCTATAGGGCTTAACATCCCTAATGAACTTTTAGAAGAAATCTCTTTTGTGCTAAATATGACATTAGAAAGGCATTTGACACCATTTCTAGAGAATTTCTCATTGCTAGAATGATACAAAAGGGTTTCCCGAGTTTATTTACCAATTGGGTTAAAGCTTGTATTAACAACATCAATTACTCTATCTATTTGAATAGCTCATTAGAAGGTTTTTTTCCATCGTCATCTGGCTTAAGGCAGGGTTGCCCGCTCAGCCCTTATATATTTTGTATCATTATGGATAATCTTTCTTGTTTACTAGACGACTAATCCAGGATGTTAGAATTTAAGGGAATATCTATGGGAGAGTTTCATACTTCACATCTTATGTATGCTGATGAACTAATTGTCTTTGGAAAGGAAAGTGAATCAAATTGAAATAGTTTTTACAACATTATGGAGAAACTTACTATACACACAGGGTGTCACTTAAATAGCCATAATAGCACTATAGTTTTCTCCCAGAACTCTGCTAGTGACATTGGTCTTGCTCAAATTCTGAAGATAACTAATGTTTCCAAGAAATTCATTTATCTGGGTATCCCAATATCGGCAAAGAAACTTAAAATTACTGACTTTAGCCCTTTAGTGAATAAGATCAGCAGTCTCCTCACTGGATGGAAAGCCAATACGCTTTCGTTAGCAGACAGGATGCAATATATTAAGTATACTATTTCAAATACAGTGGCATATTGGATCAAATCTTCTTTTATTCCTAAAATTATTATTAAAAGCATTGGAAAATTGTGTGCCAGATTTCTTTATTTTGGACAAACTAATGAAAAACACATGCACTTAATCTCTTGGGTAAACACCTGTAAAGCTTACAGCAAAAGAGGGCTTGGTATCCCATCCATTTTGGCTATGCAGTTTGCATATAACTGCAATATCATTAGCACAATGTATAATTCAAATAATCGTCTTTCAGGTTTTTTGCTGGCATGTTATATTTCTCTCTGGAAATACAATACTTCACACCCAACTAAATTCTAGAAAGGCGTGTGTTATATTGTAGCCCGGATGAGAGATAAATTCCTTTTTAATCCTCATAGCTTTAGCAAGGCATCAATTATTTGGGATCATTGGTGTTTGGGAGAAAAATTAATATTTAGATTTCCTAATCTTCATTTATTAAATCTCTGTAAGGAAAACGACACCATTGATAAATGGATTTACAATGGGAGATGGAATATTAGATTTCCTGGTCTGCATCAGTGATGATATCAGATATTCATTTGTAAAATTCCTCTTATTACAAATCAAACAAATTCTTTAACTTGCAAGGGTAACTCAAAGGCTTTATATAAAAATTATTATATGGAATTGTTTGAGAATGAGGACTGAGTTGACTGGTCTCATCTTATTTGGCATAAGAGATACTCTCCCAGATACTCTATATACACCTGGATGGCACTACTAGGCAGGCTTAAAACTGCAGATGTTTTATCTAGGAAAGGAATTGTGATTAATAATCCAATATGTTATTTCTGCTTCAACAATTTTTAGAATATTTCTCACTTATTTTTTAAGTGTGAATATTCATATAAAACTCTGATCTGACTTATTCCTAACATGCAAAACTTATTTTTAAGACCCAATGTTTCTCAGGCTTTAGAGTTCATTGGAGGCTTATCGGGGGAAAATAAAGGGAAATCTAGCAATCTCTTATTATTAAATTCTATCATTTATCATTTATGGTGTAAAAGGAACAACATAAGGTTTAATTCTGTGGCAAAAAGTTTTTCCACTCTGTCTTTTGTTATAGCCAAGGCTGTGAGAATAAAGATATCGAAATGGAAATAAGGGATCTCCATACTAAGGCACTAAGCATTTGAAGCTGGTTTAGATTTAAGGAAATTTTATGCATAAGTCTCACTGCTGGTAAGCAAGCCTTATTTGAAGATTTTTCGGTGACTTTACTATTGGCAAACTGTCTGGATGGTTATATAGTTAGGCATGGAAAGTGGTTACTGTCTGAATGATGCTGATAGCCTAACTTTGAATACTCTTGGATAGTCTTCGGGCAACCAGAGTACATGTTTTCTCAACAACTTTAATCAACTACCTAAGTTCAGAGCAGATTGATGGCTTCGTGCTGTCATCGATTTTTTATTCAGAGAAATTTTCTTTTCTTTTTATTATAGTCCTTATGTAATCTTTTTTTTTTTTAGTTTTTTGTTCCTTATTGGCTTTATTGTATCTATACTCTGCTTCTGTTTAATAAAAATGGTTTAGGCCAAAAATTCCCCCAAAAAAAATGGTATCGGTTTAAAGCTTACAATATGAATATAATTTTAAACTCATAAATGATAAAATAAGAAAATTATACAAATTATAGTGAACTAATGAAGTTTCTATTTAAACTATTAGCATATCTAATCACTAAGATACATTATTTATTTTAAAATTTGAAAGTTAATAATTACATCTATAACGTATGAATTCAAATTAAGCAATAATAAGGATGTTTGATTAGTGTAATTATTAGTATTTTTTTCAAACTTGAATTATAAACTTATTCTTCTTTACTACTTATAGATAGAGATGTATTATCCTATATTTTAGTAATTTTAAGTTAATTATTTAATAAGAATTATAAAACTTTTATTTACTTGAAGATAAGTAATAGTTTAAGCTGATAGAATTTGATAAATGTAAATAATGTATTATTTTATGTGTAATAATTTTAGTGAAAATGTGTTATTTTAATTGTGTTGTGCAGAAAAAATATATAAATGGTACAAAAATCCTAAATATCATCCAGCGCCATGGCATTAAAATGGTTAGGTTAGCAGCGCCGTAGCATTACCGCAGCATTCAAAAGTCAGCAGCACAATGGCGCAGTAGTTGTAACTTCCAAAGGACATAAACTTCCATTAAAGCAAGATGAATGTTCACTAAGTAACTGATATACATCAGTAGGCACCGCGACGGTGATAAAACATTAATGCATTGGTGTTAGTTCATTTTATGGGCACTGCAGTGCCAATCTTTCAAGCATCTCAATGCTAGTTGCCTAATTTATGGTTTTCTATAAATAGCTATTGTGTTATGTTTGTAAGGGATTTCAAACACTTATATAATTTAGTACTTTTCAGAATACTTCTTTAGATCTCTCTTAGAATAAACTCTAAGGGAGACTAGAGAAGTACTAGATACAATCATTAAAATGTTTAGTCAATATTTGTTTAAGCAGCTCCTTTTGTTAAGAAAGAAGAAGTGTAGAGGAGATATATTGATCATTCCTAGTGATATTATTTTCGTGTATTTTCATTCTTTTATGATTTTAATGAAAATGAGTTTGCATATCTTTTTACTTCCATGTATGGCTAGGTTCTTAAGGAGATGAAATAGTATGTTTGCAAACCTAGACATAAGATGTAAAATATGTTAGGTTCTTAATGAGATGATATAACTATAGGAGGTCAGTAGATATCCTTTTCACCCTTAAAAGCTCAACAGAGCTAGGAAATTATATGCTATGAATTACATTACAAATTAGAATTTCATTAGAAAAGATATACAATTTAAATTCAACAATCCAAATCCCTTTTAATCCATTATTTTACTATTTTTATTTAGTGATTGAATCCCAACAACCAATTTTTTTATTTCAATTGGATTATTTTGCAATTAGAGTCAACAATAGTAATTGATTGTTAAAAAGCATACTTCATCGTGGGTTTGACACTATACTCTATCACATTATTACTTGAGTTGACACATATACTTGCATATATTAAGTGGGATTTGTTATGTTTATATATCAAAGAAAACCTAAGCATTGTTTAGGGAAGATAGAGCCTTAAACATTTTTATAATAAAAAATTGTACTCCATAGCCCCCATCATATCTCACTAATGTTTGTTCTCTCAAGATCAAAATCATATTGAAGAGCAAACATCATTTCCTTCATTGATCCAAAGTATTTGAGTATCCCTCAAATGTACTCATTGGAACTGAAAAATATTGGCTTGATAATTAGTTACTTTGACCTTAACAATTTGAAAGATTCCCTAACATATTCTATACTCATGCTTCTTTTGTTGATTCTTTATGGAAAACTTCTTTATTATTCACAACCTTAGCTGTGATAGGTGTTTTATCAATAGTATACTCTATGGGATCGACAGAGTCTTCACCATTTTATCCTCTCCAGATACATAGAATGTTGGAAACTAGAATATGAATACGAGTGCTACTCATAGCTAAATCAGTATTGTCATTAAAGAATTTCTTCAACTATTCAATCCAATGAAATTCTTGTAGAAAAGAACAACAACTAATATCCTTTCCTAGGAGTGAAGATCAGTTGCAATGGGATCAACTTCAATAGCTTCATTGTTTTTATCTACATTAGCCTCCACAAATTTCCCTCTTCAATATTCTTTGGGAGAAAGAATAATGGAGAAAAAAATTCACTCGAAAACTTGCTCTAATTTTAATCCTTGAAGTTCTCTAAAAATATCACAAAGACCCCTTACTAGTATTCTTCTTGATTTTCTCTATTCCTTCAAAGATATAAAAGAAGAATAGGAAAGATCTTAAGGAAATATGTTAAAGCGTAATTATAAACTTGAAATAATCAAATGTCTCAATTTCACATCAAATCAAGAGAAGGATAAATAACATGTCAAGCTTAAGATCGCCTATGATGAATTGGGGAAAATAGCTAGTTCTCATATTCTTCTCAATTTCCTAGAAATCATATAAAAATCGTGAAATTAATATAAACCCAACATCTCATGGGTTTAATTTTCAAGTGTCACAATTATAAGCTGATTTCAAAGCAAATCGCTAGCAAAAGAGAAAGAGATCGCCACAAAGATGAATTCAACAAAAGCAGTAAGTATACCTCATTATTGAACTTGTCAGTTCAAGCCATCGAAGCTACTCAGCACAAAAATTTGTTATTCAATCCTAAAATTACTTGAACTGAGCACTAGTTTGTATTGAGCATAATGATTTTCAGGATCCAACAAACCAATTTGCTATTGAAGTCACCAAACAAACCAAATTAACTTAACAACTTAAATGAAGTCATCAATGACTTCATTCAAACTCATCATTAACTTGGAACATGTTTGGAGTTCTTTATATATTTTAAGAACTATAAGGTAGCTACATAAATTTATTTTATATCAAGCATTTCTCAAACTTAACTATGTAATTTCAATTTTATTTTGTCAGCCATATAAATTTATCCCTTCATTCCAACCTATAAATGAGAGGATGGCGGATTGATCTTAGACACAATCATATATTTGCTATGCAATTATATGGCAAACAATGTTATTTCACGTATGTTTTTAGTAAATGCAAGTAGTGTTTTTTTCTTTATTATTCTTTATAAAATTTATGACGGCGCCTCATCTGGATGAAATTTATTTTTCCCAAAAACTATTTATCGAACTACGCAACCTATATCATTTTGCAGAGATTACTACGTGCGGATCGAAACTGTGCCTATTTTTTGTCATAAGTCTCACTGTAGGTAAGCAAGCCTTATTTGAAGATTTTTCGGTGACTTTACTGTTGGCAAATTGTTTGGATGGTTTTACAGTCAGGCATGGAAAGTGGTTACTGTCTAAACGATGATGATAGCTTGACTTTGAATACTCTTGGATGGTCTTCGGGCAACCAGAGTACATGTTTTCTCAACAACTTTAATCGACTACCTGAGTTCATAGCAGAATGATGACTTCGTGTTGTCATCGATTTTTTATTCAGAGACATTTTCTTTTCTTTTTATTATAGTCCTTATGTAATATTTTTTTTTAGTTTTTTGTTCCTTATTGGCTTATTTGTATCTGTACTCTACTTCTATTTAATAAAAATAGCTTAGGCCAAAAATTCCCCCAAAAAAATGGTATCAGTTTAATGCTTAGAATATGAATATCATTTTAAACTCATAAATGATAAAATAAGAAAATTATACAAATTATAGTGAACTAATGAAGTTTCTATTTAAACTATTAGCATATCTAATCATTAAGATACATTATTTATTTTAAAATTTGAAAGTTAATATTTACATCCATAACGTATGAATTCAAATTAAGCAATAACAAGGATGTTTGATCAGTGTAATTATTAGTATTTTTTCAAACTTGAATTATAACCTTATTCTTTTTTACTACTTATAGATAGAGATGTATTATCCTATATTTTAGTAATTTTAAGTTAATTATTTAATAAGAATTATAAAACTTTTATTTACTTGAAGACAAGTAATAGTTTAAGCTGAGAGAATTTGATAAATGTAAATAATGTATTATTTTATGTGTAATAATTTTAGTGAAAATGTGTTATTTTAATTGTGTTGTGCAGAAAAAATATATAAATGGTACAAAAAGCCTAAATATGATCCAGCGCCATGGAATTAAAATGGTTAGGTTAGCAGCGTCGTAGCATTACCGCAACATTTGAAAGTCAGCAGCACCATAGCGCAGTAGTTGTAACTTCCAAAGGACATAATCTTCCATTAAAGCAACATGAATGTTCACTAAGTAACTGATATACATCAGTAGGCACCGCGGCGGGGCAAAAACATTAATGCATTAGTGTTAGTTCATTTTATGGGCACTGCAGTGCCAATCTTTCAAGCATCTCAATGCTAGTTGCCTAATTTATGGTTTTCTATAAATAGCTATTGTGTTATGTTTGTAAGGGATTTCAGACACTTATATAATTTAGTGCTTGTCAGAGTACTTCTTTAGATCTCTCTTAGAATAAACTCTAAGGGAGACTAGAGAAGTACTAGATACAATCATTAAAATGTTCAGTCAGTATTTGTTTAAGCAACTCCTTATGTTAAGAAAAAAGAAGTGTAGAGGAGATACATTGATCATTCTTAGTGATATTATTTTCGTGTATTTTCATTCTTCTATGATTTCAATGAAAATAAGTTTGCATATCTTTTTACTTCCATGTACGGCTAGGTTCTTAAGGAGATTAAATCGATGTTTGCAAACCTAGACATAAGATGTAAAATATGTTAGGTTCTTAATGAGATGATATAACTATAGGAGGTCAGTAGATATCCTTTTCACCTTTAAAAGCTCAACAGAGCTAGGAAATTATATGCTCTGAATTACATTACAAATTAGAATTTCATTAGGAAAGATATACAATTTAAATTCAACAATCCAAATCCCTTTTCATCCAATATTTTACTATTTTTTATTTAGTGATTGAATCTCGACAACCAATATTTTTATTTCAATTGGATAATTTTGCAATTAGAGTCAACAATAGTAGTTGATTGTTAAAAAGCATACATCCTCGTGGGTTTGACACTATACACTATCACTTTATTACTTGAGTTGACACATAAACTTGCATATATTAAGTGGGATTTGTTATGTTTATATATCAAAGAAAACCTAAGCATTGTTTAGGGAAGATAGAGCCTTAAACATTTTTAAAATAAAAAAGTGTATTCCACAGCCCCCATCATATCTCACTAATGTTTGTTCTCTCAAGATCAAAATCATATTGAAGAGCAAACATCATTTCCTTCATTGATCCAAAGTATTTGAGTATCCCTCAAATGTACTCATTGGAACTGAAAAATATTGGCTTCATAATTAGTTACTTTGACCTTAACAATTTGAAAGATTCCCTAACATATTCTAGAACTCATGCTTCTTTCGTTGATTCTTTATGGGAAACTTCTTTATTATTCACAACCTTAGCTGTGATAGGTGTTTTATCAATAGTATACTCTATGGGATCGATAGAGTCTTCACCATTTTATCCTCTCCAGATAAATAGAATGTTGGAAACTAGATTATGAATACGAGTGCTACTCATAGTTAAATCAGTATTCTCATTAAAGAATTTCTTCGACTATTCAATCCAATGAAATTCTAGTAGAAAAGAACAACAACTAATATCCTTTCCTAGGAGTGAAGATCAGTTACAATGGGATCAACTTCAATAGCTTCATTGTTTTATCTACATTAGCCTCCACAAATTTCCCTCTTCAATATTCTTTGGGAGAAAGAATAATGGAGAAAAAAATTCACTCGAAAACTTGCTCTAATTTTAATCCTTGAAGTTCTCTAAAAGTATCACAAAGAACCCTTACTAGTATTCTTCTTGATTTTCTCTATTCCTTCAAAGATATAAAAGAAGAATAGGAAAGATCTTAAGGAAATATGTTAAAGAGTAATTATAAACTTGAAATAATCAAATGTCTCAATTGCACATCAAATCAAGAGAAGGATAAATAACATGTCAAGCTTAAGATCGCCTATGATGAATTGGGGAAAATAGCTAGTTCTCATATTCTTCTCAATTTCCTAGAAATCATATAAAAATCGTGAAATTAATATAAACCCAACATCTCATGGGTTTAATTTTCAAGTGTCACAATTATAAGCTGATTTCAAAGCAAATCGCTAGCAAAAGAGAAAGAGATCGCCACAAAGATGAATTCAACAAAAGCAGTAAGTATACCTCATTATTGAACTTGTCGGTTCAAGCCATCGAAGCTACTCAGCACAACAATTTGTTATTCAATCCCAAAATTACTTGAACTGAGCACTAGTTTGTATTGAGCATAATGATTTTCAGGATCCAACAAACCAATTTGCTATTGAAGTCACCAAAGAAACCGAATTAACTTAACAACTTAAATGAAGTCATCAATGACTTCATTCAAACTCATCATTAACTTGGAACATGTTTGGAGTTCTTTATATATTTTAAGAACTATAAGGTAGCTACATAAATTTATTTTATATCAAGCATTTCTCAAACTTTACTATGTAATTTCAATTTTATTTTGTCAGCCATATAAATTTATCCCTTCATTCCAACTTATAAATGAGAGGATAGCGGATGGATCTTAGACACACAATCATATATTTGCTATGCAATTATATGGCAAAACAATGCTATTTCATGTATGTTTTTAGTAAATGCAAGTAGTGTTTTTTTCTTTATTATTCTTTATAAAATTTATGACAGCGGCTCATCCGGATGAAATTTATTTTGCCCAAAAACTATTTATCGAACTACGCCAGTGCGCGCAACAAAAACATAATAAAAAACAAAGTGTTGAACAGTAATTATATTTTTACTAAACCTTTACTACATACACTTATGAAAACCGATTCTCCAACTCGGAATCCACAGGTAATAACCTCTCCTCATCTTGAGCTGGATAACCAGCAACAGATTACCTGAAATTATGGTAGGCTAACTAATGGAAAAGCAGCAAATCGTCGGAACATAATACGATGTAGCATAGTTATTCCCACTTTTTGGATTTATGCAACAGATTGAATATCACCGAGCTGAGGAAGAAGAACTAGGGCAAACTAATCAAACCTCTCCGTGATCCAAAACATTAAATGCTATAAGCCTACATCTTACTTGTTTCACACCTGGGAGCCACTTGGACTACCTTCTGCCCGCACTGTCCCTATCAATGGCAGTTTAGTCAAGTTAGTAACAGATTTCCTCTTGCGCTTGGCTCCAGAACTCGTTGTTTCTATGCACTTGACGCCTTTTTTCTTAACTTGGTCGGAACAGTAGGAAAAATAAATCGGGGCAGCACCCTCCCTTGCTTCCATCGCACATTCATTTCCGACGGTTAGGATGGAGACGATGGGGCATTCTTGCCACCCGAGCGAGGCAATATCTTCTAGGACCTCGTCCAGAGACAGCTCCTCATTGGTGGAAGATTTCAACATACGTTCTCCGACCGTCGATCTCCCCGGAGGCGTCAGCTCCACCGAGCGCAAAGCATCCAGTACCCTTGACTGCGATCAGTGATTCAGAGAAATCAAAGGTTCAAATAGGAGAATCGAGTAAGAAACCGTTGCGAGGAGACTTACCTTGTTGATTTGGTGCACCTTGACGAGCCCGTTAATGCGTGCGATCTGATCGGTAGAGGAATCGATTCGAATGTTTTAGATCCAGAATGCATCAAACATGACAGTTCTCTATAGAATTATTGGGAAATTGATGATAACAGAGGCAATAAAAAAGCAGGGGTACCATGATGGAAGAGGGATTCCTTTTTGTCCAAAATCTTACTCAGAGGGTAAGCGTTCTCATTGAATAAATGGAAGAATGCATGGTTTCGATTTTCGAACTTTGGGGTAAGAATTCTTAAATACAATCTAGAGAAAACTGGAAGAAACGAGAAAAAATTAGAGAAGATAGAAACCTTTTTTAGCTGATTCAAAGTGAGAACTAGCTCTTCCTTGTTGAAGAAACGAACATATTCTTCGAGGCAAAGTTCCTTCGCTCCTCTCATCACTGTTTCATTCGTTGTGCTCTCGTTCGTTCTATCTCAGCGACCATCTGTTGCTCTTTTATTCCCGCTTTATGGAAGTTGCTGGTGAGATGGGCGCTGTTTGGCTATAGATGAATGGTCCAGATTAACCCTTTTAAGCTGTGAACGCTTTATTTAAAAAATATATACTAGTACAAATACGCTTAACAAAATTTAAAAAAATAAGAAAAAAATTTTAAGAAAAATCAAATTATCATGCATCTTAATTACAGGTGTTACTAAGAACTACTTTAATTAACACTCTGAAAGGATATAATTTAAGAATAAATTTCTCATTGAATCACAAAAGACATTCTAACATAAAATCGATAAAATAAATAAAATAAGTGTGCTAAATTACTTTGATAAATTACATAATATTGATAGCTAAATTGTAACTCCCAACAAGAATGAACATAATTATTTTTGCAATCATCATTAGCTTGCAATGAATGCAACTGAAGGTCAGTTAACATTAGGAAAAAATTATAAAAAGCAAAATAATGCAATAATTATGAATTTGCTTTGCTACAATAATAAATAGATAAATAGTTGAATTAAACGACACCCCAAATAATATGCAATTGCTTTACAAACGCTTATCCTCTTATTAGAGAACTATTATTTATTGTCCTTAACGATATTAGTAATTCATATTTAATTAAGAGAAAAGAATCAATAGTTATATTTTAAAGCTAGCTTTTCAATTGTTCAAATAGAAAAATCCCAGGAAAGAGAAAGAGCTTACTATAAAAAATAAAAAATATTAGGTCAACTACCCTATATCCAATTAATTTGTCCAACTTTTCTACTTGATCTTCTTAATTAATTGAATTACCATTACATAAAATGAGAAGTGAGTGATTTTCCCTATTTATACCAATTACTGACGTGAAAATGTTAAGTGGCAACTAAACGATGATTAATGATCAAATGATGCCTTCTAGAATTATAAAATGATAAATATTCATTGCCTTATTCATCAATTGGAGAATGATAACGATGAGATGATTGTGGAGGCCTTGGTATTAATGTATTTAAAAGTTATATTAATTCTAATACACACCAAATATGCTTCTTATATTCATCACAAGCCATGTAATAATCCTATAATCTCTATAATTAAAACTATATTTAAATGTCATTTATATTCATATATATAATCCTATAAGATGCCACCTTTATTTTTTTGACCAATTTCAAACAATCAAGAACCTATTCAAACTATTATGGAGGGCAAACTCTTATCGATTACAAAATCCTATCATGGAAACATAAAATGAAGTAAATATAATCAAATCAAATCACTATACCAATTCCAGACAATCAATAGCTTATTCTTCTTCTTCTTCTTCTTCTTCTTTGTGGGGGGAGAGGGATAAATTTAAGGCTGACTCACACACACATCTCATACAAAAGACCCAAACCCAAGATCTCTTATGTTAGTAGCCTAAGCCCCCAACACATCAAATGTGAGCTATGAAAATAGCCTCGTCAAAATCATCATAGATGACAAACGCTATTGGTTACAAGTCTAGCATGCCATATTTCCAATAGCCTAAACACCAAAATTACACTTTAAAAAGTAGTACCATCAAACAAATAGGAAACTAAAAAATAAGAAAATTTTCACATATTACAAAATAAAAGAAAACTAAACAAAGAGTAATCCTAATCAGATGGATGTGGAGGAGGTGGTGACTAAAAGTACTGGTGGATTGAATCAAACATATTCTAAACCACTCCAAATCCTAATCTTGCTGCTGTGCTGGGCTACATACTGTTCGAAGCGAGCTAAGTCATTCTCATGTTACTATTGTTACTCAGCTATGTAGGCATCAAAATAGTGCTCCCATTGATTAGACCTCTAGACCAGCTGATTGAACTGAGATTGTTGGCGAATAGGAGCAAGTGCTAAAATAGGCACTCTCTCTTCTTCTACAGTCTCGTTGTCCACATATCAAACATTACGATGATGAGCACTATGAAAAATGTGAAAGGATCTATTTGTGTATTAAACTTGGAGGTGATTAGGTGGTGTAGGATATTGGAAGTTGTATTTGGTTTCTATAATAAAGGAAATGATATGTCCTAAGGCTAGATTGTTCATTCTCTTATGGCGGGGATCTCTAATAACGGTCAGATGTTCAAGATAGCATGCAGATAATATGGTCAGCTGCATTGAAGTCAATTTGAGCTATTATTAAATAGGTTGTAAGAGAAAGAACAAAAGTAATGCTGATTCGATCACCACCTTTAGGAATGACAAAGTTTCTAAGTATGTGCTAGAAGATTCAGGCATCCTGAACTAAAGTGTTTACATGGCTATGTGATATCTAAGATTGGATTACTAAAGGGTAGAGTTGGCAGGGGTCCAATCAAAATCAGGATTTGTAGCTAGAACAAAATTTTGTCTACAAGTGTGTCTAAGCTATCAAGACATACTACTCCCCCTTTTGATATATCAAAAAGAGGAAGAAATAACATCAAATAAATAGGAAACTAAAAAAATAAGAAAATTTCACATATTACAAAATAAGAAAGAAACTAAAACAAAGAAGGATCCTAATCAGATGGATGTGGATGAGGTGGTGACTAATAGCACTAGTGGATTGAATCAAACTTATTTATAAACCACTCCATATCCTTGATCTTGCTGCTGTTACTGGGCTACATACTGTTCGAAGCGAGCTAAGTCATTATCATGTTACTATTGTTACTCAGCTATGTAGGCATCAAAATAGTTCTCCCATTGATTAGAACTCTAGACAAGCTAATTGAACTGAGATTTTTGGCGAATATGAGCAAGTGCTGAAATAGGCACTCCCTCTTCTTCTACAGTCTCGTTGTCCACATATCAAACATTACTATGATGAGCACTATGAAGAATGTGAAAGGATCTATTTGTGTATTAAACTTGGAGTTGATTAGGTGGTGTAGGATATTGGAAGTTGTATTTGGTTTCTATAATAAAGAAAATGATATGTCCTAAGGCTAGATTGTTCATTCTCTTATGGCGGGGATCTCTAATAACGGTCAGATGTTCAAGATAGCATGTAGATAATAAGGTCAGCTGCATTGAAGTCAATTTGAGCCATTATGAAGTAGGTTCTAAGAGAAAGAACAAAAGTAATGCTGATTCGATCACCACCTTTAGGAATGACAAAGTTTCTAAGTATGTGATAGAAGATTCAGGATAAAGTGTTTACATGGCTATGTGATATCTAAGATTGGATTCCTTAAGGGTGGAGTTGGTGGGGGTCCAATCAAAATCAGGATTAGTAGCTAGAACATAATTTTTTTACCATTAGTGGAAAGATGTAGAAAGACATGGAAGTCTTGGTAGGTAATCTCTAATGGACACCTATTAATATAATATTTGAGGGCAGTAACCCCACTATTAATCCTAAGGCTTACAAAAATTTTAAAAAACAATTAAGAATTTAAAGGGCAAGCAAGAGTAACAATAAAAGGGAGAGTGGTATAAGAGAACAATGGTAGTACTTTAAAGTTTACATCCTCCTATTTTATGAATTTGGAGGAAGTAATTCCATCATTCTTATATAAATATTTTAGGCCTGTTCATCATTGGACTCAGTAAATTTAGGATCTACTTGACATCAAGAGGAAATCCCAATGTGTTCTCGAGACCACTTGACTCAAGCAATTGCCAAGATTTACATCTATAGTGATAAGGGAAGAGAGTTAAAAGGATTTGAGTGAAGAACAAAGCATGAATTTGGTATATTTATATAGAATCAACCAAATCGTATAGTATGATCATGAGATCATACTGGAAAATCAATTATAATTAATTCAGTCAAAATTCAAAACCTTCAAATTTTTGTCATTTATTAGCTTATTATAAATCAAGTATTGGGTGCCCATAGAATAAATAAGCTCGAATTAGCATACTATCACCGATGAATTATCTATCTTATGAAATAAATTTAGACCATCAAATTAGCTTGAGTTCCACGAGCCCAAAATGGCAAGGTAGATTATTTGACTAAATTAGCCAAGGCAATAGTGAGTATGAACAATGAGTCTGTGTTGATTGAAGTCCACACTCATTGGGCCTTATAGACAACCATTTTATAATTCCAACTGGAAGAGTGATTACCAAATTTAAGCCACCAGGATAGAGCTTTGGTTAATCCTCTCCCTTCCCAACAAGTTATTTTTAAAAATCAGTTAGGAGAACATCAAGTAGTCAAAAGGAGAATTTAAGTTAGCATCGCTTAAAAATTGTGGTGGTATTATTTGGACATCGAAGAACAAGATGATTGGAGGTAATCTTAACTACTTCAGATAAACCAATTTATCAACAGATAAATTGCTAGCTTCATAAGTCAAGAAGTGACCATTGTGAAACATATTTATTAACAACATGTTGTATCGAAGAACTTTTGACAAAATGTGGCTAAGGTGTTTAGGGAACAAAGAAGCCGATAGGGTGGTAGCAAAAGTTCATAGAGGAGTTTGTGGTGCTAACCATTCAGGTCCCAAAATGGAAGTGAAAATTATAAGAAGGTATACAACTAGCCAATACTTGTGAAAGATTGTATTGATATTGCTAAGAGATGTCACGAGTGTCAGATTTTGGGTAAATTTATACATCAGCCACCAAATTCATTGCACCCTATAATTGAATCCTAGCTATTTAAATGTTCAGGCATATTTATAAGAAGGCTAATTAATCTGTCATCATCAGCTAGACACTACATCAATCTAGTAGTAACCGATACATATTTTATATGGGTAAAAGTGACACCATTCATAATCACATTTGAACATGAGATTAACTTCTTTACCCACAATGTTATCTATAGATTTGGTATACCACTCCATATAATCTCAGATAATGCTATAACTTCTAAGAGTACCAAAATTCATAAATTCATTTAATGATACAAAATTAATTAACGCTATTAATCTATATACAATGTAAGAGAAATTGGCCTTGTAAAGGCCTTCAACAAAATGCTTATAAAGCTGCTAAAGAAGATTTTTACAATGAAAAAAAGAGAGCGGACGAAAAAAATGATGTAAGATTTGTGGGCATATCATATAACATTTAAGACACCAACCAAATTTTCTCTATATGCATTGGTTTTTTGGGTTTATGTAGTGCCGCCACTGGAAATCGAGTTACCATCGTGTGGGGTAGCTATCCAACACGATCTCACTCATGAGATAAATGCTCACCTAAGAATTAAAGAGCTCGATGCACTCGATGAAATTATATTATAGGCTTGGTGGAATCTAGAGATTTATTGAGTAAAGCTAGCCAGATCCTTTCATCAAATGGTGTGTCATTGAGCATTTAAAGAAAGGGAGTTGGTCCTAATGCTAATAAGGCTAATCATCCCACACTAAAAATTAGTGGTAAATTCATATCTAATTGAGAAGGTCATTTCATCATCGAGAAGGTGTATCAAGAAGGAGTTTACTAGCTTAACAATCAGCACGTTCAGAGACCCATGCCACTAAGCAACAGTCAATATCTAAAGATATATTACACATGAAATTCAACCAAAGAAAAATTTTAATTAATATACTATGTACTTCATATATACTTATTGACATATATACTATATATTTTGAAATTCTCTTTATAGTATAAGAAAACATTTCAAACATCCCATGAAAATCCCCTTGTAATATAGGGGGAATTTTTTAGTTTTTTAATTTAAACTTGTCTAAATTCCCCCACAAGACTAGGGATATTTTAAATATTTATTTAGATTAACATCATGTTACATGCTGAGATCCCCTAATAAATATTTAAAATCATAAAATACAAAATTTATCTGATGCTGCCCTATAAGATAGAGGCGTTTTAAATATTTATTTGGGTCGATATCGTGCTTCGATCTGAGATCCCTAAATAAATGTTTTAAATTATCAAACGTATCATTTGGGTCAACATTGTGCTTCAAGCCGTGATCCCTAACTAAATAATTAGAATTGTCAAACACAAATATCTCTTCAAATAAGAGAATATGGTAATTTTAGTGTGTGTGTGTGTGTGTGTTTGTGTGCATAATTTCCAAAAGCTCAAGACATCACCATCTTCAACATACCAAGATTCTAAAAGTCAAAAAAAGAAGATTTTCATGGCTACACACTCCAACAAATTGAGTTAGAACAACACAAGTTATTCTACAGTCTAAAGCTAAGGTCTGAATGGGTTATGAGGCCAAATTCAAGCCCACATATGGCTAAATTACTGGCAACTCTGTCTACTCGACAAACTGTAAGAAAGGACATAGTATAGAAACCCCCATTTCATCAACCTTTTAGTAAGGATTATTAGAAGCATGAATGCTTATTTGACTTGATAGGTTTAAGGACTCATAGTCTAGATAATTCTTCTAATTAATTGGAGAGTTAAAGTTTAAGTGGGAAGAAATGAGTTTCAATCAAGACAACTACTAAATGTGTGTAAGCTCTGAGACCTTGAATGAAGAATGATGATGTCAAATCTATAAACTTTGGCAAATTTGGCTTGGGGAGTGCATTTCTCTATAGCTCAAGTCTAAAGTTTGAACAAGTATATGAGGCGGACGCAACAAGCCAAGATGTGGCTGAGTAACTTGCAGCTTTGTCTACTCAACAAGACAGAAGAAAGGCCATAGCAGAAGAACCTCAATTACAACAATCAAATAATAAGAGCTACCAAATCCTAACTTATCTAATTTGAGAAGTTTAAGAAACTAAGATTGAATTTTTATCAGGATTGATTAAGGGAAAAGATATTACCTGCATTTGGTACTTCTTATTAAATAGGAAACCTACAAATTCTTCAATAAGCTATCCAAAATAAGAAGTAAAAGGTAGAAGAAAAATAAATCTCTTGACAAGTCAATAAAAATAAATCAGGTAATCTTTCACCAAGCTCATCGCACAAAGCATTAGACAAAAGGAACCAAAGCATTAGAACTTAGATTACAACTGTAAAAAGAGTGCATATGCTAACCTAACAAGTGTCTAAAGCCGTGAGCACAACAACCATCAATATCACAAGAGCATACATAAAAAAAGAGCTCATGAATATTTAAAAGTGAAAAATGCTTTATTTTATTAATTCAAATTTGTATACAAGTTTGAATTTACATATTTTCATAAGCATGAAAAAAGTGTATTTTCCTTAAAAGAGGACTGAAGTCTATCTCATAAACATATGTTTGAAAAGGAAGCTAACTCTATCCCTTCCAAAGATTAGGAATTCTATGCTACTAAGACATGTAAAAACCAATAGAAGCTTTAGCAGAAAGAAAGGAGATTGACTAAATAGTGTATGTAAAGCTACAAAAAGAAAGGTATACCTGAATTGAGGTCTCCTGTAGTTGGTAATAATCTGGTGTCCCATTCCTCATGGAACCTGTGAAGAGCAATAAGGGTATCGATAAAACCATTAAAAAAATAATTAAGAAAGCTTTAAAGAAAGACATACTTGAACAAAGTTTTATTATAGTAGCTACATGATTAGTGACCTGCTCTTCCTCGAACCTATGTATAGTAACAAGGGTACCCATGAACAACTATCAAAAAGAGAAGAGCTATACCTACTAATAATGTACAAGTGTACCTATGTGGAAGCCTCCTATTGAAGCTAATTGGTTAGTATCCTGTTCCTATGGAAACTTGCACAAAGTAGTAAGATATCAATATAAAAAAATGGGCATTATAAATGTAATACAAAAGATTAAAAAAAAAGTAAAAAAGCAAAAGGAATACCTGAGCTAAAGGAAACTGCTAAAAACCCAAAGCAATAGAGTCCTGCAAGTTGGTGAATTCGTAAAACACAGGCAAATTTTGAGTGACAGCTATAATTAAATAGTATAGATATTACATCTATTTATGATTGCAAAAGTGATAAATATTGAACATATGAAAAAAGTGCTAGGAACTAAAATAGTAGTGGTAGCTAGTAAAAGAGGAGAAAGAGGTGGCAACGCTATCCTTTCACAAGTATTGGCTAGTAGTATACCTTCTTATAATTTTCACTACCATTTTGGGACCTGAATGGTGAGCACCACAAAGTCCTCTATGAACTTTTGCTACCACCCTATCGTCTTCTTAGTTCCCTAAACACCTTAGCCACATTTGGTCAAAAGTTCTTCGATACAGCATGTTGTTAACAAATATGAATCAAAAAGGTCACTTCTTGACTAATGAAGCTAGCAATTTATCTATTGATAAATTGGTTTATCTGAAGTAGTTAAGATTACCTACAATCATCTTGTTCTTTGATGTCCAAATAATACCACCACAATTTTTAAGCGATGCTAACTTCAATTCTCCTTTTGACTACTTGATGTTCTCCTAACTGATTTTTAAAAATAACTTGTTGGGAAGGGACCGGATCAACCAGGGTTCTATCCTGGTGGCTTCAATTTGGTAAACACTCTTCCAGTTGAAATTATAAAATGGTTGTCTATAAGACCCAATGAGTGTGGACTTCAATCAACACAGACTCATTGTTCATACTCAATATTGCCTTGGCTAATTTAGTCAAATAATCTACCTTGCCATTTTGGGCTCGTGGAACTCAAGGTAATTTGATGGTCTAAATTTATTTCATAAGATAGATAATTAATCTGTGATAGTATGCTAACTCGAGCTTATTTATTCTATGGGCGCCTAATACTTGATTTCTAATAAACTAATAAATGCCAAAAATTTGAAGGTTATGAATTTTGACTGAATTAATTATAATTGAATGTCAAGTTTGATCTCATGATCATACTATACGATTTGGTTGATTATATATAAATATACCAAATTCATGCTTTGTTCTTCACTCAAATCCTTTTAACTCTCTTTCCCTATCACTATAGATATAAATCTTTGCAATTGCTTGAGTCAAGTGGTCTCAAGCACACATTGGGATTTCCTCTTGATGTCAAGTAGAAACTAAATTTACTGAGTCCAATGATGAAGAGGCCTAAAACATTTATATAAGAATGATGGAATTACTTCCTCCAAATTCATTAAATAGGAGGATATATACTTTAAAGTACTACTAGTGTTCTCTTATACCACTCTCCCTTTTATTCTTACTCCTGCTTGCCCTTTAAATTCTTAATTGCTTTTTAAACTTTTTGTAAGCCTTAGGATTAATAGTGAGGGTTACTACCCTCAAATATTATATTAATAGGTGGCCATTAGAGATTACCTACCAAGACTTCCATGACTTTCTACATCTTTCCACTAATGGTGAAAAAATTATGTTCTATCTACAAATCTTGATTTTGATTGGACCCCTGCCAACTCCACCGTTAAGGAATCCAATCTTAGATATCACATAGCCATGTAAACACTTTAGTTCAAGATGCCTGAATCTTCTAGCTCATACTTAGAAACTTTGTCATCCCTAAAGGTGGTGATCGAATCAGCATTACTTTTGTTCTTTCTCTTACAACCTATTTCATAATGGCTCAAATTGACTTCAATGCAGCTGACCTTATTATCTGCAAGCTATCTTGAACATCTGACCGTTATTAGAGATCCCCGCCATAAGAGAATGAACAATCTAGTCTTAGGACATATCATTTCCTTTATTATAGAAACCATATACAACTTCCAATATCTTACACCATCTAATCACCTCCAAGTTTAATACACAAATAGATACTTTCACATTCTTCATAGTGCTCATCATCGTAATGTTTGATATGTGGACAAGGAGACTGTATAAGAAGAGGGAG
Source organism: Dendrobium catenatum (assembly GCF_001605985.2). Classification (NCBI taxonomy): domain Eukaryota; kingdom Viridiplantae; phylum Streptophyta; class Magnoliopsida; order Asparagales; family Orchidaceae; genus Dendrobium; species Dendrobium catenatum. The sequence continues at coordinate 197,317 of NW_021568551.1, forward strand.
TGCCTATTTCAGCACTTGCTCCTATTTGCCAACAATCTCATTTCAATCAGCTGGACTAGAGGTCTAATCAATGGGAGCACTATTTTGATGCCTACATAGCTGAGTAACAATAGTAACATGAGAATGACTTAGCTTGCTTCAAACAGTATGTAGCCCAGCAACAGCTGCAAGATCAAGGATATGGAGTGGTTTAGAAATAAGTTTGATTCAATCCACCAGTACTTTTAGTCACCACCTCCTCCACATCCATCTGATTAGGATCCCTCTTTGTTTTAGTTTCTTTCTTATTTTGTAATATGTGAAATTTTCTTATTTTTTTAGTTTCCTATTTGTTTGATGTTATTTCTTCCTCTTTTTGAGATATCAAAAGGGGGAGTAATATGTCTTGATAGCTTAATTATATTTTGTTTTGAAATATTCAATTTCATGTTTGTCTTTTATTTTTTTTTGTTCTCCTATTATGTGTTTAAAATAAAATTTAAAAAATTAGTTTGGTCCCACCCCTATTTTTGAAAGATTTACTTAGTAAGGGGAGCTTAGGGAATAGCAAAACATTCTTAAATCATAAATCAACAATATTTATCATCATACAAAAAGGACGTTATTACAAATATGGGCCTAAGTCTTCTGATTTTGATGATAACAAATATTATTGGATTTAAAAAAAAATATTTTGGCCCCTCCCCTATTTTTGAAAGATTTGCTTAGTAAGGGGAGCTTAGGGAATAACAAAACACTCTTAAATCATAAACAACAATGTTTTCCATTATAAAAAAGGGGAGATTATAGCAAATCTCGGCCTAAGTCTTATAATTTTGATAATAATAAATATGATTAGATTTTTTACTATACTATTTAAATATATTATAAATCTATTTTTCCCTACTCACTAGCATTTCAAGATCACAACTTACTTAAAACCTCAATTAGCTTAGATTGGGTAGACTAGGAATAAAGTCTATATTTTTTAATATTTTTGTACTTCTTACCATTCTTGAGATAAATATATATTATGGTTGATCTTAAAACTAAGTAACCTTGCACACACACACACACACACACTTAAGGGAGTGAGTTAGTGAGTTACAATTTTTTTTTTTTTTTTGGAACTAATCATATAGTACGATTTTTATTATAATGGATGATTAGCTAACCAAAAAACCCTAATTAGTACACCTATATTAAGTAAGATTGATTAAACTCATCATATTGCATGATCCTTATCATACATGACGATTATTTATAACAAGCAAAATAACCACCAATCACAATTTTTGTAATATTTTAATATTCAAAATATGTATCTAATTGTACTGTATGATATGAATCATAATATACAAAACTTGACAATAATGCCTAAATTGATCCTATAATTAGGGAAATAATTATGATTAAATTATTCAATCAAATTATATAGGATGATTGGTGAGGATCATAATGTATGATCTGAATGATGCATGGGACAATAATTACATCATCACCTATCATCCACAAGGAAATGTAATAGTTTTTCAACTAATTATACAGAATGAACTCCCAATTTTGTACTATATGAACTGAGCTCTGTATGGGACGATAATTATATAATTGTTGAGATAATTGCTACTTAGTTCTTTCCTATTTGATATTCTTATAACTTGCATGTTTTTAAAGATTTCAAATATTATTATTTTTTTTATTATTTCTACTAACATATTTTGGAGTAATTATTTTGCTCTTGTGTGTACTAACATTTTAGGAAAATCAAACTCCGGATTGTTGAAGACTTCAAATCAAGATCAGTTTAGAGTTTATTGTAATTAAAGTCTGTATTTTGTATTTTATTAAGTCTGAGAGAGTGTGATTGTAATTGAGTAATTGAGCGCACACACACACACTAGGGGAGAGTTTTGAAATTCATATTTTAAACTGATCATACTGTATGATATTCATTCATACGGGATGATATGGTCAGTTATTTTTCCCAACGAGCAGTCGAATGAACATAAATGAAAATTTTTTCTAAGTATGAATCGTACTATATGAACCCAATTCGTACATGCCTTCTAGAGTATGAAATGGATGGGTCATTGTTTGCTCAAATAAAATTTTTTCTTAGTATGGATCATACTATACAAACCCAGTTCATATATGCCTTCCAGAGTATGAAATAATGAGCTCCCATTTCATCCCGATGTTTCATTCAGATGAATTTGAAAATTTTTATAATGGATCGTACCGGATGATGATGTCATAATATGTACACCATCCAGAGTATGAAATTATGGGTTCCTTTTCATACCGATGAACTAAAAAAAAAATTTAACTATTCGTACTGGATTATGATTGTATACTAAATGATTTCATACCTATTCACAACATGTTTGTAAGCAATTGTTATTGAACTATTAGTACATATGAATTTTGATCTTATTGTACGATTGTGGATGCTTAAAATTGAAAATTTTAGTTTTTTGAAATATTCTTCATGTCTTTTGTATAAAAGGTCCACTAAAACTGATGTGAAAAGGTCTTGTCTTTATGATTTTTTAAGGGCAACTGAAAGAGAGAGTGTGAGAGTGTTTGAGAGTGATTTCTTATAAGTGGAGTGTGAAGGGTTCACAAGGTTACTCAAAGATAAGGATCTCTTTATAATTTTGGTTATCACTATTTCTCTTATCTTTATATATTATTCGTATGAAGATCTTCGAAGAAAATTCGGTACTCTGCCGACACATGGAGGGTGTAAAATGATGAAGGTTCTCTGCCTACACTTATAGGGTGTAAAAAGATGAAGGTTCTCTGCCTACACTTGGAGGGTGTAAAAGGATGATGGTTCTTTGCCGACACTTGGAGAGTGTGAAAGGACAATGGTTCTCTATTGTACTAAGTTTTGGTGGAAGAGAGGTTTTTGAAAAGGCCTCTCGGCCTTATTATACGGGCAAAAGGAGAGACACTTTAGTAATAGTATAATACCTGAAGAGAGAGTCTTCAGAGAGAGAATGTAGGTCATTTTTGACCGAACCATTATAAATCTTTATGTCATTTTAATTCCGCATTTATTTACTGCAACTTGTTTAACTGTGGTTGAAAAGTTATTTTGTAACTTTAATTGACTTGCTTTAAAAATTTCAACAGCTTTCAGATTTTAAATCTAATAGAAATTTTTTAAATTATCAATTCACTCCCCTCTTAGTTAGCCTTTGAATAATAGCTTCAGTTTAATAACCTAATCTAGTTTCAATAAGTGGTATCAGAGCTTTATTTCAAAACCATAAATTTAGACTACTTTTCAAAAAATGAGAATGACTACTTTTGGAAACTGAAACACACCTGAAGGGTATTCAATCACTAGATCTCTATTATTTGATAATATTCCTTTTAATTTTTAGAAAATACAAATGTTTACTTTTCTTCAATCACTAGTTTATCGCATGTGGATTTTAGTTCAAGAAGGGCATACAAAACCAACTAGATTGATTAATGGTGTTAGAATTGAAACACCCTTTGCTGACTAGACTGTAGAACAATGTGACTTAGCATAGTTAAATGCTAAATGCCGAAACAGTTTCTTTAATGCACTTAAGTTTGAAGATTACATGCGACTTTCCACTTTCAAAAGTGGAAAGGATATATGAGATAGACTTTGTGTTACTTATGAAGGGACTAATGAAGTAAAACAATCTAGACTAAACATCTTGTCACATGACTATGAATTATTTTGCATGAAACCAAATGAATCCATTCCTAAAATATATACAAGATTCACTCAGATAGTCACTTCTTTGCATGCATTAGGTAGGGAATTATTGAATGCTAAATTAGTGAATAAAATACTTTGTTATTTGCCTACTTATTATGATGCTAAAATAACTATAATTACAGAGTCTAAAGATTTAAATGTCTACTCTATTGACAATCTTCTTGGATCACTAATTGCTTATGAGCAAGGAGTGAGTCAAAGAAAGATTGATGCAGGAGAATAACGAAAGGAGAAGAACAAAGCATTAAAAGTGGAGGAATCAGAGAGTGATTAATCACAACCTGAGGATGAGGATGACATTGCTTTGATGATTAGGTAATTCAAGAGCTTTCTTAAAAGGAAGCAGAGGAGATGCAAGTAGTGAAGCAGAGGTATATTTAATAGTAATGTTAAGGTTTCTAATAATGTGATTTGCTATGAATGTAGGAAACCTGGATATATAAAATCAGATTACCTCAATCTCAAAGTCACTCCTAACAAGGAGAAGGTAGAGGAGAAAGAAAATATGAAGAAGGGCGAGAAGAGATTTCAGAGAGTTTTTGGGTGGACTCAGCTTCAGATTCATCAGAAATAAAAATGGAGGAAGAAGTCACCAATTTGTGCTTGATGGCCGATAATCTTGATCAATCAGATCAAGAAGAGGTGTGTGACTTGACTTATAATAAATTATTAGAAGTTTCTGAAAGAATTCATGATGCATATAGAAAGCTTAAGAAAATACATGCTAGTTTAAATCTTGAAATATTATAATTAAAAAGAGAGCATATAATCCTTAGGAAAGATCATGCATTGATAGATAACAACCACATGAGCTTACTTGATGAATTTGTTGAATTAAAAAAAAGAATTATCTTTTAAAATCATTCTATACTCAAATGGAAAAAGAATTTAAGGATTTTAAGGATGAATCAGAAAGTAGAGATCATTATTTAAAATATGATATTAGTATCTTGGAAGATGTAAACACATTTCTTATGTTAAAAGTGAAAGCTCTCGAGGAAATTAGGATACCCCCAACACTTGAAGATTTTACAAATCCTAATTTGAGGTTTCTTAAATTTTACAACTCAGGAAAAGATAAATTTACTATAGAAGATTAAGAAATTCATTTTTTGGAGTTAAATATTATTCTTGTGACATGATTGGACATATTATACACAATTGTACTTTGAATAAAAAAATTCATTTAGTCTGAAAACCTAAGATGCATAAACCTAGACATATCATACATGCATCTAATTTTATTTTGTCAAAAGGAGAACCCAAACTTGTTTGGGTTCCAAAGTCTAACATTTAATTATTTTGTACGAACGCTCTCATACAAGGCCTCGTGAGAGCATTTGGTACCTAGACAGCAGTTACTCAAAGTATGTGACTGGAGACATTAAGTAATTTATATCATTGGAAGCCTGAAGTAGAGGCAATGTTACACTTGGAGATAACACCACTAGGAAAGTTGTTTGATCAGGTATAATTAGAAACTTGCAAAATTTTTTCATAGAAAATGTACTTCTCGTAGAAAGCTTAAAGCATAATTTGTTAAGTATAAGTCAGCTCTATGATAAAGGTTATAATATGAAATTCTTTTCCATTAGCTATATATTAAGCCTGAATGGTAATGATATTTTGCATGGAAAAAGGGCAAATAATATTTATATGATAGATTTGAATTATATTTTAGTTCCTAATGTTTTTTGTTTGAAAACTATTTATGATGATTCATGATTATAGCATAGGAGACTCTGCCACTCTAGCATGAAAGACCTAAGGAAAATTACTCAAAAAGATTTTTTGGTTAGACATATACCAAAACTAGACTTTACTAAGAATCACCTTTACGCATGTCAATTAGAAAAATAGGTGAAGTCCTCTTTTCATTCCAATAAGGAACTTAGAACAAGTAAACCTTTGGAGATTATTCATATGGATATTTTTGGACCGATTAGCACTATTAGCCTAGAAGGGAAGGTATACGATTTTGTGATTATGGATGATTTCTCAAGCTTCACGTGGGTTAAATTTTTATTTCATAAAAGTGAGTCATTTGAGGAATTTATAAATTTTTCGAATTGGATTTATAGGAAATTATGGTGTGAGATTTTAATAATACAATGTGATCATGGCGGTGAATTTAAAATAAAAAATTTAAGAATTTTTATAAAGAGAAAGTGATTGATTAATTTTTTTTGCACATAAAATCCCTCAGCAGAATGGGGTAGTTAAAATAAAGAACAGAACATGAATTAAAGCTGCTAGAGAGTCATGTTGGTTGAATATTCACTTCCTAAATATTTTTGGGTTCAAACGGTTAACACTGCATGTTATGTTCTGAATATGGTGAATGTTAGATCAAAATTAAATAAAACACCTATGAGATTCTTATGGGGAGAACACCTAATTTATCTCATTTTCATATTTTTGGATGTAATGTATTCATACATAATAATGAAAAATCTTCCTTAGAAAAATTTGATCTAAAATCTAATGAAAGAATTTTTCTTGGATAATCTAATGTTGGAAAATTTTATAGAGTATTTAACAAAAGAACTTTGGTAGTTGAGGAGACCACACATGTTATATTTGATGAATCTAAAATTTTAGGAAAGCTAATTTTGGAAGAAGATGATTTGGAAAATATTTACAAAAGGATTGAGAAGCTTAATTTGAAAGAAAATTTGGTGACAGAAAATCTGTTGCCTAATGATTTGAGATTTTCTAAAAAACACCCTAATGAATTAATTTTAGGTGAACCTAGTGAGGGTGTTAGGACTAGGCATGGACTAAGCAAAAAAGTCAATCATTATACTTTTATTTCGATGATAGAACCCATAAATGTAAATCAAGCAGTTTCGGATGAGTTTTGAATATTAGCAATGTAAGAAGAATTAAATTAATTTGTGAGAAATAATGTTTGAATTAATTATAATGCCAAAGGATTAAACTTTAATTGGAATTAAGTGGGTATTTAAAAATAAAATAAACCACTTAGGAGTTATTGTTAGAAATAAGGCTAGATTGGTGGCTAAGGGGTATAATTAGATTGAAGGAATTAATTTTAAGGAGACTTTTGCCCCTATAGCGAGACTTGAAGCAATTAGGGTTTTGTTAGCCTTTGCCTATTTTAGAAGATTCAAATTGTTTCAAATGGATATTAAAAGTACCTTTTTGAATGGGGTGATACAAGAGGATGTTTATGTTAAACAATCTCTAGGTTTTGAAAATTCCAAATACTCCAATCATATTTTTAAATTGAAAAAAGCATTATATGGATTGAAGTAGGCACCTAGGGCTCGGTATGAGAGGTTGATCACTTTCCTACTTGTGAGATATTTTGAAAAAGGAAGTGTGGATACCACTCTCTTTTTAAAGAAATTGGGAGACGATATACTTATTATTTAGATTTATGTGGATGATATCATATTTGGATCTAGTAATAAAAATCTTTATGATGATTTTTCTAAAATAATGAGTAGTGAATTTTAGATGAGTCTAATGGGAGATCTTAGTTGATTTCTAGGTTTTAGCATTAAGCAAATTAAGAAGGGAAATTTTCTTATTAAATAGACGTATGTTAAGGATATCCTCAAAAAGTATGAAATGGATAATGCTAAACCTTTTAGTACACCTATGAGTTCCTCAGTTTAGTTGGATAAGGACCCAAAGAGAAAATCTATTGATCAAAAGAAGTTTAGAGGAATTATTGGATCTTTGCTTTACTTGACTACTACCAGAACCGATATTAGGTTCAATGTTTGTTTGTGTGCAAGATTCCAATCAGATCCAAAAGAATCATATTTGACAGCTGTAAAAAGGATTTTGAGATATCTTTTGGGAACTCATAACTTAGGGATTTAGTATCCTAAGTTTATATCTTCATTTGAAATAATTCGATATTCAAATTCAGACTTTGCATGTTATAGGGTTGATTGAAAGAGTACATATGGAAATTGTCAATTTATAGGAAATTCTTTAGTTTCTTGGTTCAATAAAAAATAGAATTCCTTAGCCCTACCTACTGTAGAAGTTGAATATATTTCCTTATAAAGTTGTGTGGCATAAGTTCTTTGGTTGAAATCACAATTGATTAATATAGGATTTTCAATTGGCATAATTCCAATTTGTTGTGATAACACTAGTGTCTTGTATTTCAAAAAATCATATTCAACATTTTAGAACCAAAATATATATATATATATATATGCATCATTTCATTAGGGATCACATATCAAAAGGAGAAATTAAATTGAATCATTTTTCTACTGAAAATGAACTTGCAGATATTTTTATAAAACCACTAGCTTTTGGTACTTTTAGTACATTAAGAACAAGGCTTGGTGTGATCAATCTTAATGCTTAATAAAAAATTTCTACAAACTTGATATGTGTATTTGTGTTTTCATTTTTTTTAGTGTGCTTATTTGTGTAAGTGTTTTTCAGTTTTTGTTTTATAGTTTGTGTGTTTTTGAAATGTTTTAAAAAATCAGATTTCCTGATTTTGAAAGATCATGGATATTTTTTTAAGTGTTCTATTTATATTTTGCAAAATAATTTTCATCCCGTAGGAATTCTGTAGCACGTAAATTATTATTTTAGATTGATTACATGAAAGTTTTGATTTCTTAATACATATCATACTGTATAATATTTTTATCATCCCGGGCAATTTGTATTACTTTGTCTATACGCATATAGACGGTTATATGGGCAGAATTAGTTATCATAACCGATCGTATGTACAAACTTTTAGTTTGTACATATAAACCACATGTCATTCGATGTGGGGGATGAACCTAACCATCTTTAAAATGATCTTAAATAATCGTTCATCCCAAACGAACACTTATTCGTCTATATAATCATTTAGTTAAAAAGTTTATACAAAAGGACGCTTCGTAACTTGCGTGATTATGAAAAGTCATTTCATTTTGAACTTATTTGATCGTACATAAAAAATTATTTTTGTACATGATGAACCATCTATCATACTATATGAACCTCTTTTCATACATACGAATGGTCATTTTTTTTTAAATAAGAGGGCTTTAGATTTCATTTTCATTCACTTCACATCCTCCTTCAATCCTTAACTTCTTAGTTATGGACAATTCTAGCAAGCATGGTAGAGTCACTAAGGGATCATCTTCTAAGAGTGTAGATGAAAACTTTCTATCTAGAGTAAATGAGGATTCTTTCCTTAGGTTTGTCTCTGTTAAAATTACTCCTTCTAAAATCTTACTTCAAGAAGATATCTACTTTCAAGTAATGCCTCTTTTTACCACCACTCAATTTATCTTTATCTTGACCTTGATTCATGCCTACAATAAAGAAATCTTTAACTACTTTCTGACAAATATGTCTTCTAGTTTTGATGAGAGTAGGATTAGATCTTATGTCCTAATGAAAGGATAGAAATTACTAAAGACGATCTGGGAACCTTTCTTCATTTGAGAACTCAAGGAGTTAGAGTCCATATAATGATTTTTAAATCTAATTTTGACTGGTCTGAAATAAATAAAGTTCTTAGAGGGGTTGAACAAGTAGGTTATTTGCCTAGGATCTATTCCTTAAACCAAAATGCAAGGGTCATTCAGCATGTCCTTAGAAATTCCATAATTCCAAAAGCTGGTGACCACATTAGCATTACTCCTCTTCTGTCCACTATTACCTATTTATCATGACCGGATAACCAATAGATGAAGCCCAACTTATTCTTGATTATATTCACAGCCTTTCTAAAATTGGACATGTCTTTCATAGGAGGAAGAAGAATATTGCCTTAGGACATCTTGTGACCTATATTTTAGAAAAGAATTACAATCTTGTTCATTCTGAGACTCTACTTGAATTGCCAATCTATTTTACCAATGCTTTATTTTGACCACTTTTTGGAAAAGATGGCAATACAAGTGAGGATTCTGAGGAGGAAGGGGGAGAACCAACACCTGCATCTGCACCTGCTCATGGACATGACTTTTAGGAGATAGTCCAGCACTTTGATCGTCTAGAGAGTCATTTTGATCAGCGCTTTGATCAAATTCAGACTCACCTAAACTAGCAGGATGCTCAGTACCAGCAAGACATAGTATGGATTGGAGGATAGTTCGAATCCGTGAACACTAATATAGTTATGATGAATAGCTATTTTTCTGTCTAGAACTAGCCTCCTCCTCCAAACTAGGGCCCATCAAAGTTCTAGTTGTACTTCTTGTGTGTTGTCCTTGCCAGTCCTTTGAGATGTGTTGATGGTTGTGATATTTTCTTATGCTTTATGTACTTTCCTTGTTTTAGATCCTTGATGTTGTCATTCTTATGTTATGTTGTATTGAGATCCATGATTTAATATCAATTATGCATCAATGTATTACATGTTTGGATTGATATCAATAAAAAATGTCTTATTTTGGTTAGTTATTTTCAGTTGTTGTTTGAAATATAAGTGTGCCTATATGATATTCCCGTGTTAATTGATCTAAAAGTGTTATAAAATAAACTGCAAAATAAAAATTAATTTCATAATGAAATCTATTTTTTTCAAAAAATTTAAGTTAATCTATAACTTGATCAAGTTAAGGATATAAATCTCATGTTATTTTAGGCATATATAATTTAAATATTATTATTACAATTTTGATGTCTTATTATTTTTTATTTCGCTTTTAAATATAATTATCTTTATACTTAGAGAAATTTGAGTTTATAAATTATTTATTTTTTATTTCGCTTTTATCAATTAAACAAAAAGGAGTAACAAAAAGAAATGTATAAGTGTACAAAAATTGAAAGAATGTGCAATGATTCGTAAATTGAGAAGAGGTATAAAATTAGCCCAAATACCAAAAGATGCATAAAGTGTGCCACATATATTCGAAAAGATGTGTAATGTCATCAATTGATAATATTCTTTTCTCTATCTTTTAATATTCAAATTCAAATCAATCTAATGTTTAATTATATTTTGTATTGGAAATTGAATTTAATTAATCTTCATTTTATCACTTTTGCAATAATTCTTCTTATCTAATTGTCTAGAATGTTTCATAACATTGATCTATTTTTCTTATTTATGCTATAGTTTAATTTAAATATTTTGAATCTTTATTTTTATCTATTGAACATTAATCTTATTATTGCAATTATAATTCAATCACTTTCAAGATCAGTTATTAAAGGTTTTTCATATAACTTCTTTCATTTTAACTTTCCCTTCTTTCTCTTTTTTTTTGTTATCAAAAAGGGGGAGATATTGTTTGCATTTAATTTTTGTATTGCGTTTGATTGTTTGGTTTGTTAGTGTTGTTTTATTTTTATTTTTGTGTGTTTTATGTGCATTTATGAAAAATTAACATAAAAAATTAATTTATCCTCAAAGAAATTCTCTTATATTCACATATTTATTCATTTAGGGGGAGTTAAGGAGAATTGTAGGGTATTCAATTTTATTCAAATAATAATTGTTTTGTCATCATCAAAAAGGGAGAGATTGTTGAGATAGTTGCTACTTAGTTCTTTCCTGTTTGATATTCTTGCAACTTGTATATTTTTTATGATTCTAAATATTATTATTTCTTCTAACATATTTTGAAAGAATTATTTTGCTCTTGTGTATACAAACATTTCAGGAAAATCATACTTCAAATTGTTGAAGACTTCAAATCAAGATTAGTCTAGATTTTATTATAATTAAAGTATGTATTTTTCATTTTATTGAATCTAAGATAGTATGATTGTAATTGAGTAACTCAACACACACACACACACATAGGGGGAGAGTTTTAAAATTCATATTTTAAATTGATTGTAATGTACGATATCTATTCTTACGGGATGATCTGGTAAGTTAACTTCTCCGACGAGCAGTCGAATGAACAGAAATGAAAAATTTTTCTAAGTATGGATCAAATTATATGAACCCAGTTCATACATACCTTATAGAGTACAAAATGGACTAGTCCTTATTCGCGCAAATAAATTTTTTTCTAAGTATGGATCGTACTATACGAACCCAGTTCGTACATGCCTTCTAAAGTACAAATTTGTGATATCCCATTTCATCCTGACATTTTGTTCAAATGAATTTGAAAATTTTTATAATGGATCATATCGAATAATGACATCATCATCTATATGTCATCTAGAGTATGAAAATGCGGTGTTTCTTTTCGTACCGATGAACTCAAAAAATTTTATAACTGTTCGTACCGAACGAAAATGGTTCATATCGGATGATGATCGTATATGAAATGATTTCATACCTATTTACAATAGGTTCGTACACAATAGTTTATTGAACTATTCATATGTATGAACTCTGATCGTACTGTATAATCGTGGATGCTCAAAATTGAAAATTTTAATTTTCTAGATGATTTTTCATGTCTTTTGTATAAAAGGTCCACTAAAATGGACGTGTAAAAGTATTGTCTTCATGATTTTTCAAGGGCAATTGAAAGAGAGTGTGAGAGAGTTTTTGAGAGAGATTTCTTGTAAATGGAGTGTGAAGGGTTCACAAGGTTACTCAAAGGTAAGGATCTCTTTGTAATTTTGGTTATCACTCTCTCTCTTATCTTTCTAGATTATTCGTGTGAAGATCTTTGAAGAAGATAGGGTACTCTACCAATACTTGGAGGGTGTGAAAGGAAGAAGGTTCTCTGTCTACACTTGGAGGGTGTAAAAGAACAAAGGTTCTCTGCCTACACTTGGAGGGTATAAAAGGACAACGGTTCTCTGCCAACACTTAGAGAGTGTGAAAGGATGGCAGTTCTCTGCTGCACCAGGGATTGGTGGAAGAGAGGTTTTTATAAAGGTTTCTCTACCTTGCAATGGGGGAAAAAGGAGAGTCACTTTGGTAATAGTACAATACATGAAGAGGGAGTCTTTAGGGAGTGGATGTAGGTCGTGTTTGACCGAACCACTATAAATCTTTATGTCTTTCTAATTATGTATTTATTTACTGCATGTTATTTATCTTTGGTTAAAAAGTTATTTTATAACTTTAATTAACTTTCTTTAAAAATTTCAACTGCTTTTAAATTTTAAATCAAGAGAAATTTTTTAAATTACCAATTCACCCCCTCTTGGTTAGCCTTGGGACAATAGCTTAGGCTTTACAACCAAATCTAGTTTCAATAATAATTGCCTATTATATTATATGATTAGTATATCTCTTAAACTAATTGTATTGGGCAATATATTTCATACTGATTAAAAAGGCTATTTTGTTCTAATCATACTGGATGATATTCTAAATTGTCCTAAACGATCAGTTCATCTCTTTGAACTTATCATACAGGGTATGTCACCACATAGAGTACTAACATAACTACTTTAAAATAATCATATAGGACGATCTTGGATCGTATTGGACTATCAGAGTTGGCATATTGAAATTTACAGCTTTTTTAGAGGCTCTCTATTTAACTTTCACATAGTCTTGCCTAAGAGACTTTTTCTACTATGTGTCTTGAGAGGGAGCATGGAGAGGAAATTAAGGAGTGCTTTGGGAGAGAAGAGAGGGATAGTTGTACTCCAAGCAAGGTTCTTCCTTGTCTTCTTCAAGCTTTTACCATGATCCTTTGGTGGCTCCGGGAAGAATTTCCACAACACTAGTCCTAGGTTCTCTGCCTTCTCTAGGAGTGAAAAAAATGATTCTTTGTTCTCTACCATCTCCATGAGGGAGAAAAAAGGATTCCATGTTCTCTACCTTCACCAGGAGGTTGAGGACGAGTAAGGTCCTCTATTACATCGGGTTGGTGGAAGAGATTTTGTAAGAGCTTCTCCGTCTTCCTGAGGGTGCAAAAAGAGAGATACTACTATTACTGCAATACCTAGAAATGAGATTTCTAGGGAGTGGACATAGATCATGTTGGAATGAACTACTATAAATTTTTGTGTATTTTATTCTTATTATTATGCGCTTTATTATTCTGTGATTTACTGTGTGGTTGACAAACTCTAATTTTATGTTATTGTGAAATTAATCTTCTTTTGTATTAGGGGATTAAATTGCTTGTTTTTAGATATTAAAAAAGATATAAAAATATTTATTTTTTATTAAATAAAATTTTAAATCACCAATTCATCCCCTCACATCCCCCCTCCCACTCTTTTGTTTATCGCCGAGCTTGTTCTTTGAGGTCTTATAACCTCCTTTAACTTTCATGGGAAATAAATAAAGCTATATTTTTAGAGAAATTAGGAGTATAATTGAAAGCTCCTAAGAATCATTGTAATTGATTTTTATTAACTATAATATTAACGAAATTGTTAGCAAAATTAATTCTTCTACTAATTAGAATAATAGAACTTTTAGTTATATTATGTCCAAGAAAACAAATTTCTATTTGAAAATGTTTTATTTTTTTTTCAAAGATTACTAGTCCATTTTTATGGGAAAGCCATTTAAGTACTCTTAAGTGTTTAAAATGTTCTTTAAGAGTTTTGGAAAAATTGGAACATCGTGAATATAGACTAAAATATATTGAGAAAACGGAATAAAAATATCTTTCATAATTTGTTGTTATTTAGAAGTAAAATTTTTTAAATAAAACTACATTATATTATTCAAACTATATTAAAAATATAAATGGACTTTTGTATCTATCTTGAATATGAATTTGTCAATAACCAAATCTTAGATCAAACTTTGAAAAGATAATGGCATCATAAAGATGATTTAAAAGATCTCTTTTATTAGGTATATATAACATAATCATTTTAAAACTTTATTAATAGGTTTATAGTTAATTATTAATATAGGTTTTTTTTTTCCTTTCTCTTTCTTGTGCATTCATAACATAAAATGTGATGCAGCTGGAATAGGAATTATATTTTTTTAAAATTAATTTTTTAAAAGGTTATTAAATTTAGATTTATAAAGATTTAATAATTCATTTTTCATCTGAGAAGGTTTAGCCTTCGTAAGGATATATTTTTCATCAAACCAATTAATATAGGGTAATGCTACACTATGAATTTTTATATTCCAAAAGCTTATTGTATTCTAACCACAAAAATTTGTTATAATTTCCCAATGTAATAGGAAATTTGTTCGATTATTTGTGGAGTTTTAAGCTTTGAAATATTTTCTTCACATTTATTTCTTTTTTTCACTGAATTAATATGATGTTTTTTTTTGTTGATTTTTATTCATTTAATTTTTAATAATTTCTTTTCGATTAATAATAAAACGGATATTTTAAAGGAGTTTTAAATCAGTCAAAAATAATTCTAAAAAAATGAGTAGTGATAGACAATATTTCTACCATGAATTGGCTGCCTAAACTAACATACTAAGATAACTTTAACCAACTTAAATGGAGTAGGAATAAAATACTCTTCTTGGCAAAATAAGATTATTTATGCGTTTATATTCAATTTGCATATGGTCACAACTAGCAGAAGTGAGCAATTGAATAGTTTTTTCTAAATATTTCGAGGGAATAATTCCTTCTAAGATATAATTCATGACAGCTCCATTATCTACAAAAGTAGTGAGATTGAAAATGATATGGGATTTATTAATAGTTAAATGAATAGTAATAAACCATTTATGCATAATGGCTTTCTATAAGGAACTCAAAATAGGGTTTTCTAGTTTATGTACTTCCTCAAAATAATTAACTTTAAACTAAGTAGGAATAAATTCGTAAGGATTTGCACATTTTATAATTTTAAAATAGAGATTTTATTTTCAAGATCATTCTAATCTTCTTTAAGCAAGCAAATTTTGTAATTAGGATAAATAATCTCTTTCTTAAGATCTGCTATAAAAGACTGATTAGATTGGGATTTTAACTTTTATTCCTACAATTATATACTTCCTTCATGGAGTATATTAGATTATTCATAGAAATAGATACTAATTTTTCATCTCCAAAAAGACTTGTGATTTTATCACGAGTTCTTTCATGAGAGACTTGACAAAGAATCCTGATAATTTGATCCTTGTGATCATCAATGAGCGTGTACAGACCTAATAAATGATAGATTTGTAATAGTTATTGATGTCACAACAATTGCAACAGGTTTTATTCTCCTCTTCTGAGTTAGAGGTTAAGGAGGGATGAACAAGAGAGTTGCAAAAGGATTCAGAATTAGGCATAAGAAGAATTTTCATGAGGCTTCTCTTTAATTCCTCATCAAGATTCAACTTGCACTACAGGAAAAACAGTGAAAACCGGCGGTT
The DNA here is from genome assembly GCF_001605985.2 of Dendrobium catenatum. Classification (NCBI taxonomy): domain Eukaryota; kingdom Viridiplantae; phylum Streptophyta; class Magnoliopsida; order Asparagales; family Orchidaceae; genus Dendrobium; species Dendrobium catenatum. The sequence continues at coordinate 213,243 of NW_021568551.1, forward strand.
TGAACCGGCGGTTTAGAGGCCGTCGGTATTACCGACGGCTACACCGGCTATAACCGCCGTCAACCGCCGGTAAGTTACCGGCGGTCTAACGGCGCCGTCCGGCGGTCTAATGAACCAGACGACGCCAGGTTTAACCGCCGGAACACCGCCGGTACTCTGACCGGCGGTTTTCCGGCGGTTACATTACCGGCGGCCAAACCGCCGACAGACCGACGGTTGAAATTCCGGTGATCACCGGCGGTATGGGCCGCCGGAAAACCGCCGCAAAAATAAACCGCCGGTAAAAGGCCGTCGGAATTTGTTTCCTACGCCGTTTTTACCGGCGGTCACTAAACCGCCGTTAGACCGCCGGTAATTTGTAAAACCGCCGGTAATCTTACACTAACCGCCGGAAAAAACCGCCGGTTTTCATTGTTTTTCCTGTAGTGTTGTTGAGCATTTTCTTTGTAATACACCAATTTAAATAATGGAAATATTTGCCACATATATTTAACATCTTTGTATTTCTCTTTTCCTTTTTATCTCAGGCTTTTCTTCTTATTATCATCAATATGATGTTACGTCTTTGAGGCCCTTTTCTTCTAATATTTTCTATCTATATGATATTTTTCCTTTCGGACATTTTGTATTCTCTTAGAAGAAATGGGAAGGTTACAAGAAAATTGCTCATAAAAAACTACTAGCTTCTTTCTTTCAAAGATAATTTATTTTATGATTTGCAGGTTCATCTTAATATCAACATAAAGATCTAAACAAGTTTTGATACATTTATTGATTATGTATCCATAGATTAAAAAAGAGCACGGGATATTCCCCAGAGAATTTTTTAGATTGCGTTTAACTTTTTTTTAAAATGTAGTCGGTAATTGATAAGGGTTGTGGAGTAAACTTTTGAATTATTTAATAGTCTAGGGCCTATCACCCCTAAACAATGGCTAGATTTTCATTGATATAAATTAACAAAACCTCACTTAATATACATAAGTATACATATTGAATCAATTAATAAAGTGATAGAGCAGAGTACTTAACCCTCGATGTAGTATGCCTACTTGAAACAAACTACTCACTTTTACTTTAATTGTATAATTATCCTACTAAAATAAAAATGATAATTGCGGAGATTCTATCACTAAAACAAATAGAAAAAGTATTGGATAAACTATTTAATTAAATTTTTTTGGATTCATGAGTGTAAATTTCATATCTTTCCATATGAAACTCTTAATTATTGATGTGGTTTAGAACATAAGCATCCCTAGATCTCTTTCAAGCTTGCATGGGTGAAAAGGATATGTGCTGACCTCCTACAGTTATAGTATCTTCTTAAGAACCTAAAATATTTTATATCCTATATCTAGGCATGCAAATATCCTATCTCAATACTCATGATTGTTCTTGTATTCATCCATCAAGGCTATACATCACACTATATTTTAACTATATATATATATATATATATATATATATATGGCCACTATGTGCATTAAATTAAGAATGAAATAATATTGAAAACATCATTTATTATTTATAGAAAAAGTGTTTTCATTAATACTTAATATGCACTTTACATCATCAATCCAAAATAAGAGAGTAAGATAAACTTAGAATAAAAAATAAGTAAACTCATTTTTATTAAACTCATTGAAAAATGAAAATACAAGAGAGTGATATCAACAGAAAGGATTAAAGCATCTCCTCTACACTCCTCCCCAAACTTATAGAGTTGCTTCAAGAAACATAGGCTAAATATTCAAAATGATTATTTCTTGACTAATAGAACATGGCCCTTGGAAGTTTCAACTACAACATCACATTGTTATTGGCACTTGAACACTACAGCACCGAGTGCAAAAAATGGTACCAAGGCTTGAGAAATTATGGCAATGTGGCATTTGAAAATAGAGAATCTTGCACTTCCAAGCGTGCTTCTTGAAGCCATGGTGTTAGTAATGGTATGGTAATGGCTTTGTTAACACTACAACGCTGACAAATAGAGACCTTGGCAATGTGATGCCTAATTTTTGGTGCATCAATGAAATTAATTGAAGATAGCACTACAGCATTGTTTCATCAGATTCCATGGCATTGAAATCTCCTTAGAACTTTCTTCTATTTTTGTGTTTTTTTGTACAAATATAACATAAAATAATACATTTTTATTGAAAATTAATATGTAAAATACTACATAATTTACACTTATCAAACTCTTCGCAGCTTAAACTCTTAATTGTCCTCAATTAAATAAAGAAATATACAATTTTTCATATTCAAAATTTTGATCTCAAATAGAGTTTTAAGGTGAGAGAGCATCTAGGATTCTAGTGAGAGATCGTCCAGGATTCTAGTGAGAGAAAATTTTGCTTTTTTCAAATTTCCTTCTTCTTATTATCATGCTGAACTCAGTTATGGTGGCGGAGGGTCGCCGGTCGTCTAGTATGGATAATAGGAACACCTCCATTCCCCACTTTACTAAGATTCCTAACCTTAGTTGTGGAACCAAAGGTAGAAACCGTTGACAGTTAATGAAGGAGGTATTTCTCTGGTTAAAGTTCCTGTTTATGTGGAAGGTAAAGGAAAATCTCCTCTAATCAAGTGTGATAAAGAGAAGGCATCATCTTCAAGGTGTGTTCTTGCATCACCTCCAATAAATTTGATTTCAGGCTATGAAAACTAAGAGAATGATTGTGAAGCATTAACATCTTCTGGTTTCAATTTGAAGGTGAATCAATTTTTTAATAAATCTGTACCGGATAATTAAGAAAGTGTGATTTCAGGTAGTTCGAATGATTTTTTGAATTTTAATGCTTCGGGTGTTCAAAATAACGTGGTGGCAGATAATGTGGGAAAATTTTCTGAACCTAAAGTTTCTACTTTTAGCAATTTAGAGAATGCTTGGGGGAAAAGCCATCATATTAGAGTTATTAACTTAGAACCCAATCCTTGTAATGGAGAAGATGATGGTATTGTGAAATTAAATAGTGAAAAGGAATGCGAGAATTTTCATTTATTACAGAAATCTTTGGTGGTAAATGTGTTTGGTAGGAATGTTCCTTTTTCCCGTTGTAGTGTTGAATTAAGGTGTCAATGAAGTAAATTTGGAAACTTTGATATTTCTTCATTGGGTCTTGATTGGATGTTGTGCTCTTTCCATTCATCCCATGCTATAGAGGAGGTGTTTGGTGGAGGACCATGGTATGTAGGAGGACATATAATTGGTTTAGACAAATGGTCCCCTAAGTTTTCTCCATTGTCCATGAAAGGTCTATCTTCTCCAATTTTGATTCGATTACCTCATTTACCTCTTCATTGTTGGGACGAGGTGAATGTTATAAAAATTGTCTCTAAGATAGGGACTCCTTTGTAACTAGATGAAAATGTGTTCAAATGGGGAAGGCGGGAGTTTGCAAGAGCTTGTGTGCGTATTAATCTAGATTCTAAATTACCTCATGGAGTTTGGATTGAAGGCATGTATGAAAAATTCTTTCAGAAAGTAGAATATGAAAAGATTTTTTCTTTTTGTTTAAATTGTGGTAAGATAGGGCATGTTCTTGGAGAGTGTTTTGATGGGAAGATTGCTGAAAATGTTAATGACCTTTTAGAAGTGAAGAATAATGGGAAGGTTTCTATGGCTGAGAAGACTTTGGAAAGGAATATTGGAAAATCAGAAGCTATGTATGGTCCATGGTTGAATGTGAAGTTTAAAAAAATTTGTAAAAGAGTTTGGAAGGTTGGGAAGAACTTGGATTCTATGAAGCATCCAGATTCGGCTGCTACTGCTGACAAATTTGATATTTTATCTCAAGATATTCCTGGCTTGATTGAGGACAGGTTATTAAATATTCCAGAAAATAATGGTGTGGAGAAGGATTCTACCATTTTGATTAATGCTTTATCTAAAAGCATAGTGAGTAATATGGCTATAGAGGTTGAAAGAAATGATGAACCTGTCTCAAATTTCCATGAAGATTCAAGTGCTAAAGATGATTTGGTTGCTGTTGGAGAAAGTGAAAAGGGAATCCATAATTCTGCATATTCTGATATGGTTCTTGCTCAGGATAAACTAGCTAATTCATCTGAAGATAAAAACAACAACTTTGATTCAGTTTTGGAAACAAAATCTATTGCTGTTGTTAATAACTTGGCTGGAATATTTTCTGAACTAAAAATCAGCAGATCTCAGGAGGGGTTGGATCCTATGGTGCCTTGCCCTGTTGTTGTTGTACTAAAATCAGAATAAGAAAGTATTGACATTGTTGCTGAAATGGGATCTCAGGATTTGGTTTCCTCTCCTAAGATTGTTGTTTCTAAGATAAGTTCAGAATCTTGTGATAAAGAGGTAAAGTTGGGAAGTATTAAACAAAAAAGCTATAAAAAACTCAAATTCCTAGGCCATATTGAAGATTTTCCTTGGAAAAGGAAAACCGATTTGAAGTCTTTTGGAGATAACAACTTCAATAGTATCTCCAGATGATGGTTTATATGGATTGGGAGGGGAATAGAGCTTTTTTGAGATAAGATTTCATTTCTTTAAGTGATGTAGATATGGAAAAAGAAGTTTGCATTACATCAATTGATACAGATTTCTTCAATCTGTTCTTATACTACAGAAAAGATTGGTCTTTAGCTGATCTAGGGAAGGAGATGCTCAAGCTATTCTATGGTCATAATTCTAAAAGTGGAGTTGAAGGAGCTGTTTTTATTGTAGTTCTTTATAGTCTTACTTTTTATATTTATGTTTTTATTTTGTTGTTTTAGTGGATCTTGTTTGCTTTTTTGGAATTATCGTAATGTCATATGAGATTCTTACTAGTTTTCTTTTTTCATCTCTTGGGAACTCTGGGATACTAATCAACCTTTTAGGTTGTTTTAATATTTGGTATCCCAATCACCCCATTGAATTTAAAATGGGAATTAGTAGATCTTATATCCATTATGATAGTTTTGAAAGGCTTACTTTGGTTTTTTGGTTTCTAGTTTGTAATAGTTTTTCATTTTAAATGCTATATGCATCCTTTCAAAAAAAAAAAAAAAAAGAATTAAATAACCAAAGAAAAAAATTTAAAATTTAAAATTACTAAAATATAAGATAAAACATCACAATCTAATAGTATTGGAAATAAACAAAGTTATAGTTCTAATTTGAAAAAAAAAAATCTAACCATTATCCTAACCAAACACCCTTATTTTTGCTTAAATTGAATTTATATAATATGAATAAAATAATTGACTTTTGAATTCTGAATTGAATAATACACCTTTAAATATTAGATGTGTTTGAAGTTGAAATTAAAATTTCATTTGTTCAACATCTTTTGTACGAGTTCTTCTTTCTTATCCTTTGTGAATTTAAGTATAAGATTGTAGTTAAATTCTAAACTTTTGCCTAATACAAATTTTTTAATGTAAACTTTTTTTCTTCTTACATTTTATAAAATTTTCACATTTCTTTCCTTTTTATTTTTGGTGTAGTGCATAGTTAATGATTTTAAATATCAATTTTTCTTAAAAGCTTCATACTATCTTAATGTGTTTAATGTAAGGATTGAATAAGATATTTAATTCCAAATTTAGGTTGACATGATTTTCAATTTTAACCTATCCATGTCTATTCTTTAACCTTAGTTATTCATCATCAATTCAAAAGGTCAATGTATAAAAGAATAACCTATAAATTCAAGTTAAGTCATAAATTTGAATGTTCTAAGTCATAATTTTAGTTTTTCCAATCTATAAATTATAAAATAGTGCTATTTTGAACTATAATATAAGGTTTTATTATTATCCTAATTTTATATAATTTTTATTTTAGTTAAATAAATAATTAGAATATAGAAATTTTAATAAAAGATAATATAAAAATGTAAATATAAGGAGAATTTAATCAAATGCTGAATTCTCCCCAAAAACAAAGACATATAATAAAGAAAGTGTAGCATTTACACACACACTTTCTTTCTCTAGTATACAAACAAAAAAATGAAAACTCCTTAAATGCATATTCAAGATATTTCTTTTTTCCTTATACTTCTCTTCCACAAGGTTTCAATCAATGCATTAACCTTGAATATGTGAAAAGTTTATCTATCTTAAATCCTTATGGCACCATTAGGATATACTCTAGTAATAATAAAAGGGCAATGTTTTTAGTGAGAGAAAGACCCCATTTTTAGTGAGAGAAAGACCCACTATTTTGAATTTTTGCCATTTCCGTTTATGGTGGGATTTGATTGGTGGCAATCACCGTCGATCCTTCCACCGCCAAATTCATCTCCACCCTTTTTTCCAAAAGGTAGACTGACTTTGGTCATCAAGGATGTTGTTGATTTCCCTATTTTGTCATCTTTTCTGCAAGCGAAGGATGTGGTTGGAAAAGGTAAATCCCTCATGTTCAATTAAGACATTGCTCTGGATATAAATTTTGAGTATATTATTTCTAATAAGAACCTCGAAGCATCTTCAACAACTAGTCCTAAATTGATTGTTAATAGATTTGTGAAGTTTTTCAATATTTGAGTTTCGATTCAAGAGCAAGTCATCAATTCAAAAACTTCAGAGCCGCTTAATGTTGTGCAACCTCAAGAAGAAGTTAATTTGAGGAAGAGAGCTCCTAACATTAAGATTAATGATTTGTTCAATAATGTAGAAATGATTGATGATGGTATAGTTGTTAAGCTAGAGGTGGAGAATGAGAAAGCAAATATTCATAGACTTTGTAATTCAGTTGTTGTGAAGGTTTTTGGGACATTTTTTCCACTTTCAGTGATAAGTAATGAATTGAGAAGACAATGGAGCCTTTTTGGATCCTTCCATATCATGAATCTGGGTGTGGATTGGATTTTGTGTTCGTTTCATTTTGATGAAGGCAAAGGAGTTCTTAGTGGGGGACCTTGGTATGTAGGAGGACATATCATTGGGATGGAAAGCTGGAGTCCAGATTTTTCATCTATTACCATGAAGAATTTATTTTCTCCAATTTGGATTAGGCTTCCAAATCTCCCACTTTATTGTTGGGACAAAACAAATATTGCTAGAATAGCCTTGAGGGTGGGCTCTCCTTTGTAGCTAGATGGAAACATGTTCAAATGGTGGAGAAGAGACCTTGCCTCAAGGTATATGGGTGTAGGAAAGTTCAGGAAGGTTTTTTCAGAAAATCCAATATGAAAAAATTTCTTCTCTTTGTTACAAGTGTGGTAGAATTGGGCATGAGCAGGATAAATGTGATAAGAATGATTGTTCTGTTAAGAATTATTTGGATGTTTCTAAGGGAATGGTTGATGAGATTCCAAGTACAGTTAATATGGGAGTTGGCAATGCTAAGGCTGTTGTGATGACAAAACAAAATGCACCTAATAATTCTAACTATGTGAAGAACGATGATTATGGCCTGTGGATACATGTTAGTTATCGAAGAAGAAAGCCTTATAATGATTCCAATAAAAGGATGAATTCTTATCATAATGCTGTTGTAAAAACAAAAAGAAGTTACTATAAGCCTGTGCGAGCTATTGAGAACAGTTTGAATGCTAGTGATAAGAATATGTCATTTAATAAGTCTCATGATAGTGTAGATAATATTACATCGGTGAATGAAAAAATGAAACATTTTGAACTTGAAGAAGTTAAAAGTGGTTTGGGTGTTGTTGAAGAGAATGACATGGTATTTCATATTATAGAATCTCAGGCTGATGCATTGTCTATAGAGAATACAGTGGTTGTTTCTCAAGATATTGGCCAAGTTGCTATTGGATCTATTAATGATCCTGAAAATTATGTTGATCATCATCAAAATGAAGCAACTAGAAGTTCTTATTCTAAAGAAGAGGCAGAGATAGTTCCTGAAGATGAAGGTGTTGCTACTGCTATTAAAGATGTTAATGTTGTTAAGATAGCTCCTAACGGTCTTCAAAATGTTACTAAATATGTTACTGTTATTGTTGATGCTACTTATGATGGTATTCATATACGAGAGAGAGCTAATGATGTGAATTGCTCAGGTAAGAAGTTTAATCACCCTGCTTTTACTACTGTAGATGTGTTGAGTAAATCTAAAACTGGTGTGAAGACCTTTTCTCACTCTAATATTTCCAAAAAGAAATTAAGAAAAGATGGTTTACCTTTTGTCCCTATCAAGGAGAACCTTAGAGGGAAGAAGAGAGAAATTAACGTGGAAAGTGTTGGGGGCTTATCCCCATTGGTATCTTAAATGTCTTCAATGTTAATTTGGAATTTTAGGGGAGCTAAGGAAAAAGAAAGCTTCCAATTACTTAAAGAGCATTGTGAGTGATTATGGAGTTTTTTTTATTGGTCGTTTGGAAACAAAACTTAATTTTATGGATGATAATGAAGTCAAAAGAATTATAGGGATTGATTGGGACTTTGTTCATGTGAATTCAAGAGGAACGGCTGGTGGTATTCTTGTATTGTGGAGGAATAATGTCGTTTCTTTTAAATTGTTGTTATCTTCATCCCAATGTATTATTGGTTGTTTAAACACTTCAAATGGTATAGCTTGGAATGTGTCCATTGTGTATGGCAGCAAGGACAAGTATGAAAGGAGGAAGTTACGGGAGTTAATTGAATCTTTAACATCTAATGATATTCCTTGTATCACTGATGGGGACTTTAATTGTAACCTTACTAAATGGGAGAAGATGGGAGGAAAGATATTTATGTTCACTCAAGGTCCTCAAGAAATGAAAGAATTTCTTTTAAATAATGATTACCATTATAATGGCACTATTGGTCCCAAGTACATGTAGTTTAATAATAAGGATGGTTTTGCTCAAATTTGGGAAATGATTTATAGAATTTGCCTTAATGCAAAAGCCTTAGATAATATTCCATTTGTAGTAGTCAAACACTTGCCTAGAGTGGCATCGGACCATTGTCCTCTTATACTTGATCTCTTCAACTTAACTATTTACAGTCATAAATCTATGAAATTTGAGAATGAATGTATGGTTATCTTATGAAGCCTCAAGGGGAGTGGTGATGAATACTTGGAGGAAGAATGATTTTGGTGATGAGTAGGAATCCTTAACAGAAAATTAAAAGGGGTCTCTTAAAAGTGTATTCTTTTGGAGTAAAAAGAAGTTTAAAGAACTGAATGTGTCTAAGAAGGAATTGCAAGAAGAAATCAGTTTTTTACAGGAAGAGGAATTCTTGGTTGGCCTTGATGCAACGAAATTTCTTGTGTCGAGGAATAAAATTACTAAACTGAACACCACTCTTGCGAGACTTGCTACATGGTGGAGGCAACATTCCAAAACTTATTGGTTGGAAGAAGGTGATCGTAATTCTTGTTTTTTCATGCTTATGCTTTGGCAAGGAGGAATGGCAACATGATAAATCAAGTAAAAGATTCAGAAGGCCGCATTGTTGCTGATCATGATGAAATATAGGTTCTGGTTGAGGATTTTGTGGTAAAAAATGGAGAAAAAGGGATTGCTCTACAACTGATTGGCCTGTTTTCTCCCCTTATGTAATTCTAAGTGATGAGCAGAGAATCTATCTTGCTACTGACTTTGAGAAGCAGGAATTATTGGTGGTATTGATGAAGATGAACAACAATAAATCACCTAGAGATGATGGTAAAAATGCATTCTTCTTCAAACATTTTTGGAACACTGTAAACATGACTTATGGAATGCTGTGAAGTATTTTCTCTTGAGGAGTTATGAATGACAAATGGAAAGAAACACTTGTGGTGTTAATACCTAAAGTTCCACATGTGTCTGAAATTACTAAATCAGACCTATTAGCTTATGTCAAACCATCTACAAAATAGTGGCTGGGAATAGATTGAAGAATACCCTTCCTACTCCTGTCTCGGAGCAGCAAGTAGCATTTGTCCCAGGGAGAACAATATCAAATAATTGTTTGTTGGCACATGAACTGGTACATAAGCTCAGATTTTTTAAGTTAAAGACTGAATTCATGTTACTTAAGTTTTATATGGAGCAAGCTTATGATAGCATGTGTTGGGAGACACATAATAAATTATGGTTGTAATGGGTTTTCCTCGAATATTCATTAAGCTTATTTTGCAATGTGTCAGAAACTCAAAATTCTCTATTATCATTAATGGAAAGAGGAGCAAATGAATTAAGGCAGAGTGTGGTTTCATACAATATCACCTAGTCTCTTTATCGTTTGTTCTAAATTATAATCAAAAGCTATGATGGAGAGAGGCAGTGAACTTGGGATAAAATTGGCTCCTAATACTCCAAAGATTTCTCATTTGTTATTTGCTTATAGTGTTTTGATTACAACTAAAGCCGTGAAATGGAATACAAATATTATTGCATCTATCCTGGGAGATTATTGTGGTTGGTCTTGATAATGCATCAACAGTAATAAATCTTCAATTATGTTTGGCAAATATGTGACCTGTCATAGAAGAAGAAAGTTGAATAAGTATCGTGGTTATAAAATAGAGGATGAATTTAAATACCTTGGTGTGAAGATGGCATTAAGGAGGCTTAAAGCTAAAGACTTAAATTACCTCTTGGATAAAGCAATAGATAAACTGAACTCTTGGGGATCTCGTAATCTTTCTTTGGTGGGGAGATTATTTTTAATCAACTCTATTTTCTCATCTATTCCACTGTATAGCATGGCTAACTCATTGGTTCCAAGAAGCGTTCTCAAACAATTTGATAAATATTACATGAGTTTCTTATGGCATAAAGAAAATGGGAGAAGAGGTTTGCATTATATCTCATGGGAAGTGATGTGCACTTCGGTGAGTAGTGGTGGTCTTGGCATTCAAGGAGCATATGAAAGACAAGGGCCGGTTAGAGCATGTATAGCTTAGAACTTTGTTAACAATAAGAAGTCCCTTCTTTGTAGAATCTTGGTGAACAAATATGGTGAGGATATATGGAAGGAAGAGGTAACAAAATATTCTTCTCCAGCTTGGCGTATAATCATGGACGGAGCTCAATTTTTAAAGCCCATCACGAGATGGAAGGTATCAAATGGTGAGAAAATTGATATTCTAAGTGATATTTGGTTGCTTGATAGAAGAATTATTGGCCAACATTATATGATTTTTAAGCATTGAAAGAAAAGAAATTATCTTTCTTAATTGATGAAGGAGGGAGGTGGAATAAGTTACTTTTAAATAATATCTTTACCAAAGATCTTGTGAATATTATTATGGAAATACCTCTTGGCAATGAATGTTATGTTGATACGGTGGAATTAATTAATAGTAATTCTAGAAAATCAATAACAGCATTGGCATATCATTCAAGGCAGAAGCATGTGCATATGGAATGTAATATCTCCAGGTTGAAGAAGCTTAGATTATCACCCAAGGAGATGTTGTTTTAATGGAGATTGAGTAAAAATTTCATACCAACTAATACTTGGTTGAATTATAGAAGACTATGTGATACATTGAATTGTCCGAGAGGTTATTTACAGGTGGAGGATAGAGTCCACATTACCGTTCATTGTACAAAGCTGATTGATATCTTTGAAGAGTTAAATAAATGGGAGTTTTTCTTACCCAAATACAACAGTTTTATTCATTATTTGAATAATTTGGTGATGTTATCCAAATGTAAACCTGGAGTGTTTAAATTGTATATATCAATGGTATGCAATAACTGGAAAGCTAGGAATCACTTTGCTCATGGAAATAAAGAATGGAGACCTATATTTATTGCTACTTGTATATTGGCGGAGTCAACGTCTCTAAGCTTTATACCAATTTGCAATAATTGGGTAACTAATCAGCAAATGATGTCTAAAATTTGGTTTCGCCCACCTATAAATTGGATCAAGCTTAATATAGATGCATCATTATTACAAAACAATCTTGCTAGCATTGCAAGTGTTCTTTGGGATCACAAAGGTAGATTCTTAATGGCTTACGGAAAGAAGAGCACACATTGGGATATTTCATTGTTAGAGTTAATTTCTATTTTCAACTTCAAAGAAACAATCAAAGATTATATGATAGACAAAAAAGGAATTGTAACAGAAAGTGACAACATAAATGTGATCTAGCTTTTACACAAATTAGTATTGAGGAATGGATAGAACTTTAAGATCGACAATATAAATTTCTCATTTCTTGATGTTTTTAATAATGTAATTTTTTATTGTGTTTCTAGATATAGCAATAGCGTGGCGGATGAATATGCCCACTATGCTCTTTTGGGTGATTTTCTTTGGGATGACTTAGTTTTGGATAAACTTCCTTCAAATGTTTGTTGCTTGATAAGGAAGGATTGTGATAAACTAGCTATCACTCAAACTTGATTTCATTTTGTATCTTCTTTCATGCTTTAATGCTATTTGCAAATTCTCAAAAAAAAAAAAAAAGTAATAGTAAAAGGGCCAATCCATCAAGATTTAATTTTCCCATAGTAGTATTTTTTTCTATAATACAAAAGAAACAATTCTTGATTTTTTTCCTTCAAGATTTAATTAGTTTTGCATATGCTTTTTAGGATGTTTGAGTTTATTAATCCGAAAAGATTAAACATTTAATATTTCAACTTGAAATTTTTAAAAATTAACTTATATCATATCTACTTAAGATTCATATTCATGAGAGAAGAAATATGTGACGATTTTATTTATTGGATTATATTATGAATTTTATTTTTGTTAGGGAAAAGACTAAAATTAAGTGAAGGAGGTGGTTTGATTAAAGGTTGTTTAGAAACTTCCAATTTATCACCATGGCTTGATGCCTTTAGTATAAAATTTTACTTCACAATTAGCTGGACCTATACTTATGGGGGATTAAGATTGAAATATACCTCTAACTCATGGAGAATTTTGCTAGAATTTAGTTCAATCACACTCATCTCCACCTTAAGAACAAGTTTCCTTCATATGGCAGGGCTAAGTATGTAGTGGATAATAAGTTGGTGTTTTCCCTATTTTGGCTCATGGAGTTTGATCAATCTCACCAAAAATTGCCAGAGGATTGGTTAGGAAGCAAGATGATTAAAGTAAAAGATCTTGGGATTTTCTAGGAATAAAATTCAAAAACTTCACTTTATAATTTTTAATAAAATTAATAAACTTCTTGTAGGAGTTTTAGGCTTTCATTCATGTTAACTCAAATCTTGAATAGTCTTAAAAATGATTAGGGACGATCTAAGAGATGCGAAGAAAATATTTGGAGATTTTGAGCTCATGTGCTTAGTTGGTTAGGCAATTAGATGCGAACCCATGCTATTAGCACTTATTTATTGAATTTGTTTGCCACCTCAGGCCACTATACGGCTTAAGATGATGTTTCATGATATATAGAAGATGTCCAAACATAATGCAAGGGTTAATTGGCCATGGTCTAGTCTGGGTTTATAAGAAGGCTCAAGATTTATGGTTTTGGAGACTTTCAGTTAGCTCAAATGGCTAACCAAATTCAATCGATGGGCAAGATAAACCAGGGATGATGCATAAGGTCTTGATGCACCTATTGTAAGGGTTAATTTATGAATATTTTATTTAGGTTGGATTTTGGTTCAAGGAAAGACTCTTTTGGTCACTTGGGTAGCTCAATTTACTAGCCCTAAGAACCCAGGGGATGAGTTGGCTAGGGTTAATCCTTGGGCACCAATGAATAGTCTAAAGGAGTTTATATTCTTGGATTTGTTTAAAATAATGGATTTAAGATTGGAGGGTTTAGGTTTAGTTTTGTCAACCATGGTTAACTTGGTTAGCATGACTTGACCATGGCTTATGATAGGGTCAAACTCATTCCAATTAACATTTGGAATGTATTGGATGAGGTTTTAGGTCATGGCATGTTATTTTTGTATGAAATGCATGTTTAGTTATTTAAGGATTGATTTAGTCAACCTAGGTTGACTTGGTCATGTAATCGTAACTAAAACTTTAGTTTAGGTCCATTCCACTTCAAATAATATTTGAAATTTGTTTGAAATCGTCTGGATCATGACATGATTGAGCCATGAAGGGTTTATTCAAAGGTTCATTTTTAGAGTTTTTGGGTTTGATGGCTTTGTTCTCAACCATGGTTAACCATGGTACACCTAGGGCTCAATTAGGTTTAGTCATGTATGGTTTAAGGTTTGAAAACATTTAAGATATTTTGTGAGGTTTAAGTAAGCTAGCTTCTAAAGAGGATTTAGTGTTTAGGGATCAATAGGTCCTTCAATTGTCAAAATGATCAATGGTGGTCAACTATTCCCATTCAAGAGTTCAATATGATCGATCTATGCATGATCATGAATGATTTTTTAATGCCTATGATAGAAATCCATATCTTGGCTTAGGTGATTTAATATAATTCATGCATATGAAGTGTTTATATTTAAAAGGGGTTCATAAGTCAAACTAGGTCAATCAAGGTCAACATTGAACTAAAATGAGGCAAATTAATATAATGGTGGTTATTAGCATATTCAATGAATATGCAAAGGCTCCCAAGGAGATTTACATCAAGATTTCATATCCAATGGCATAGGTTATAAATATTTAAAAGTTTTGTATGCTTGTGATATGCTTTAAGTTTTAGGATTTAGAAGGACAAGAAGGCCTCTAAAATAGTTAGTTAGATAGTAGAGACATTCCTAATCATTTCGTAAATAACCGAAGACCATTCCAGAGATTTTTCATAGGGTTTGAATTAGTTGAAAATTCCCCTAAAATAGGAGAAATACGAAGGCTTAAAGAATTGGTTTTAGACATTGGATTTTCAAATTAGCAAACTATATGTGATTGAATTTAACATTGATTTATGAATGATTAGGGGTGATTTTATGATTTTAAAAAGGTTGAATTAGTGACAATCATTGAATATTTATTAATTAATAAGTTATTGATCAAATGGCAATCAATATTAATTATTATATGAAGTATTTAGAGTTTTAATGATTGAACGCCACGATAAAGCACAACATAGAATTAGATTTCGGACTAAAATAGAATTCAAGGATTTAAATACCATGATTGAAACATTGATTTAGGATTTTTACCTTACAAAAAAATGATGGTCAACATCTACTGAGTAATATTACGATAGTGAGAAAACACCTGAGCACTAGGATATGATCCATACAAGAAAGCTAGGGAAAATGGATAGTTTATGGAGATGATTCTTTTTAAAATTAGCTTTCAGCCAGGTGGCCTTAATTCTTGTCAAAACTAGATTAAGTGGAGAATCATATTCAGCTTTTACTTTCATAAAGGGATACTTTATTCTCTGTAGTGATAAGTTTTCTTTACTTTTAAAATATTGTATATTAATGAGTATGGATTATTCCTTATGTTCCTAAATGTGTATAATATATATATATATATATATATATATATATATAATGTCCATATCTAAGCTCCTACATATAATGAGCTAGTTTGCTAGTAGAGAGGTGTGAAAGTTTGAAGTTCCTTGAATGGTGTCTATAAGATATTCTCTCTCTCTCTCTATCTCTCTTTCTCTCTTTCTCTCTATTTGTAATAATACAAAAATATGAAATAAATGTTTTTGAGAAACATGAAAAATTTAAAGTAGAGCACTTTATCACTATTATGGTGAGCATTGCAATGCTAGACCATGAGTAATATTTATATATATTTATATTTATAAATATCCCTACCTCGCCCCACTGACTCAGTCTCTTGGTTACTTGGCCAGGAAGAAATTTAAAGAGGAGAAGAAGGGACAGGAGAGAAAAAAGTAGTCAATGGATCATATTTGTCAATCAATCATGTTATAGATTTTATTTTCTTCATTATAGGTAACTAATCTCTCTTTTTTTTTTAAGTTAAAGCCCACAGAGGGGCCTACGAGTTAATAGGTGACTAATCTCTTACTTTTATTTTAAATATTTTTTATTTGTATAAATTTTTTCTCTCCTAAATCTACCAAAAATGCATATCTAGATTTCATAATCTTTCACCATGTAAGTTTGTATATGTTATAGATTTGATCATTATGAATGATTTAATAATAATATTTTATTATATTTTAAATGAAGTACTGAATGATATGAGATACATGATATGATAACTCTACATGATACCCTACTGATCCACGTGATTCATTAATTGGGAGTCAAAAAGAGATGGAGATTGATTGGGAGTTATAAAAAGTTGGGGAGACTGATTCACGTGATTCAAGGAGATTTATGAGGAGTATATTAATTGAGTGTTATAAGGGGTGGATGATGGTGACTCATAAGTGCAGGAGCAAGATACCCTTAAGATACACTCATTAAATATTTGAATACTGATAATACTACGATTGTACTTTTATTATGACTTGCACTAATATTATTTATTATTATTATTACAATTTAATATTATCGATTAGGATACAAATATTATTATTGGCATTAGTACTATTGATTATTACTAATACTATGACTATAATGTAATGGATTGAGATGTGATGAATCATAGAAGGATAAATTAATACAAATAATCAATATAAACATTGATGCATATATTTTTTTATATGATTTATAGTATATTATTCTCTTTTATCTTGCATTGATTTCAATTATAAGATTTTTGTTACTTATTGGATTATGTTCTCATTATGTGGTTTTATATATTTTAAGAAAGGGAAATGATCAATGATATGAGGCTCCAGACTATGCAAAAAATACAATCATGTTTCTTTCAGATGTTCATTGTAAGCTCTTGTTAAATTGTTAAGACGAAAGACTAACCTAATTATTCCAATAAAGATCCTGGAGTGTAACACACAAACACACACACTCTCTCTCTCCCACACACATGCATACACACATGATAGCACATGTAGGGAAAATTTAATAAATATCATAATTCTCTCACATTTTGTACTTTCTTTTGCTATAAGGAAATATAAAATAAGGAAATTGTGATTCATAAAGCAAATGATCTTTTATTACTCACAAACACACACAATGCTGCATATAAAGAAAATTTTATCGGTCTCATAATTTTCTCATCATTTGAACTTTTTTTTGTAAAAAGGAAATATAAAATAAAGAGATCGTAATTCATGTTGCTAATAAGATTTAAAGAAATTTTAACTTTTACAAATGATATGTAATTGTGAAAATGCTCATTAATATATTTACTATACTTTTGCATCCCATTTGGAGCTTGCAAATGGTAGATAATTATCACTATAAAAAAAACCCATGAGAGGTAGCCAACCACATTAATTGATAACTTGCTCCATAGTCATCTTGAAGTAAATTATTACTTAGCTATAAAGAGATATTACATTAGAACATTCCCTTCTAATCTGCATCCTCAATAATTGAGTGTTAAAAATAATGAGTCTTCCACTTTCTCCATTTATTGAATTCTCTAACTTTACCACTTTTATAACTCAACCACCTCAATAGGTTGAGCTTTCTTCCAACTAGGAACAACTCTCCAAGATTGCTTCCTCAATAAACAAACCTTTACAAGGAGTATTTATTTATTTATCAAGATTTAAATCCCTTGTACAACAAAGAGTCCTCAATTTTTCTATATTTCCCTTGATTAGTCCTATTTTATTAACATAATATGATAGGTTAAGGAATATTTGATAAATATATTGTAGAATTACCTTTCAAATTAGACTCATCCTCTCATTTTACCACGGATATATGCTATAAAGTTGAGCATAACATGTACACTACAATAGAGAGAGGGAAAAAAGAGAAAAGGGAGAGGGAGGAAGGGAGAGATAGAGAAAGAGATAGGGAAAGAGATAGTAAGAGAGAGAGAGAAGGGAAGGGGTGATTGATGCTATTTTAAACTAAACATGTAATTTTTTTAACTTATATGAAATATCTTGTTTATAACATAAAATATGAAAAAAGAATATTTTTTTGTTTTTCAAAAAAAAAAAATCCAATAGGAAAAATATTTATAAGTTAATAGTGCAAAACATTCTGATTAATTTTACCCACTTATTATTATCCTGATATGCTTATTCAATCAAGAGCAATGTGATTTCATCATTTCAAGTATTTCAACACATGATGGATTAAGTTTAGTATCAATTTGTATAATATAAATAAAAAATAATAGCTTATAAAAACTAAGATGTAATTAATAAAGTGATAAAGTAAAGGGAAAGAGATATGAAAATTGATTTATTGATGTTTAGCACTAATGTACACCATGCCATGAATCTTTGACTTGACATTTCACTACCCATTCCATCAAACACCATCAGTTAGAGAAACCACTAACCATCTTGTATTGGACAAACCTTATACATCTCTCCAACCACTACAGGAAAATCACACATTTCCGACGGCTTTTTCCGGCGGAATTTGAGCAGTTTCCAGCGGTTTTTTAATTTTCCGGCGGCTTTCTTGCCGCCGGTAAAAACGGCGTAGGAAAATAATTTCCGACGGCTTTTTCCGGCGGCAAATGATGCCGGCGGCTTGCCGGAGGACACAAACCGCCGGTAATTTTGCGGGAAATTAGCCGTCGCAAAATTTTGCGGGGAAATTAGCCGTCGGAAAGCTGCCGGTAATCCGTCGAAAAGCCGCCGGACAATTCCGCGGGATAATTTTGCGGGAAATTAGCCGTCGCAAAATTTTGCAGGGAAAACTGGCCGTCGGAAAGCCACCGGAAAATTTTGTAGGGAATAAGCCGTCAAAAACCGCCGGAAATCCTCCGGAAAGCCGCCGGAAAACTGGCCGCCGGAAAGCCGCCGGAAAATTCCGCCGGTAATAAGTGATTTTCCTGTAGTGAACTGAAAGCCACTACTCTAGCCCATAAAATAGCTAACTAAGTTAATACAAACTCATTGATATCACGATGATCTATTTGTTTTACAATCCCAAGATCCTCTATAGCTAAAAAAAACATGGGGATATAATCTAGTAAAGAAAGAATAAAAAATAAATATTGTATAGTTTAATGAAAAAAGGCTGACTAATTCAAGAAATAATGGTTCTAATTAATTAAAAAAAATTCCTGCCTCCCATCTCTATCACAAAGATAATGATTTTCTCCTCTACCACGTAGATTTTAGAGTTAGCATAAATGTATTTATTTGAAGTTCTTATGTAAACAAATCTTGCATCTATGATAAATGAAAAAGTTCTATATGATTGATCAATGCACTCAATATCATATATTATGATTAATTCAACCAAACCATATCCCATCAACACTTAATTCTTGTTTCTTAGTTAGATTAATTAAGAAAATTAGTCATATTGCATAATATGCATCATCTAACACAATTTGTTCAGAATTTGAGTTAGCCTTATTAAGATAATTAGTTGAATTAACTATTTGAAATAATGTAGTTCATATTTTACAATCTACTTCATATAATATGATTAGTTCAATTTTATAATATTAAAATTAATGTAAAATGTTCTTATCATCTAAATTATACATTTGGCATTATCCATAGTATACAATGTAGCTAATTATGATAAGTTTCTATTAATATAATTTTTTACTAAATTTTTAATTTTTAATAACTTCTATCACGTGCATTTGCATTATCTTATAATATTTAAACAAGTTATAATTACAAGCTTGAATTTCCTTGGCCATCTTGATTTTCCTAACATAGTTGAGTTTTTACTTACTTAATTTACTAGCATGTTTTACTAACTTAAGTTATGAACAATCTTTAAGTCTTATATGTATTCCTTGAAATGTACCATATTTTGCCAGTATGCTAAAAGTAGCCCATTTCTCATTCTCTTGGCAATATGGTTGTTGGTTTTTAGCTCAAGATGAGAAAAATTATCATTTTGAGTATCCTAAGGGTAATCATTTGAAGGAATTGATCGGGATGCTCTATAAGCTGATTGTGTAGTGGGTAGTGTAGGCTCTTTTACTTATTATTCTTTTTTATAATTAGTCTAGACAAGTTTCTCTACACTAAAGAGAAGATAAAATGAGTGATTAGTTAATGGAGAAAGAATATGGTTGGTTGGTTCCATATAATTTATATTATACTTGACATCAAGGATTGAAGATATTAAATGGTGACAAGTTAAGTTTGATCAATTCTTCACTTTAGCATTACAAATGGAGGAAAGATTTGTAATATATTAGATAATCATATTAGTAATTGAACACGTCTATAATAATAGGTTATCACTGAAAGAAGTGGTGTAAGGTTGATTCATACACCACATTTAGGGATGGCATTATATTCGAGCACATCTTCGATAATAAACTGATTAGTGGTTAGTATAGGGGTAAGGATTTCTAAAAAAACTTAATTTATAGTTGAGTAATTATGATTAGTAGCAGTAATAATAGAGTAAGGTAGTATATTAGCATTCAAAATATGGAGGTACACATGAAGTTCTCGATACATGACTTCAACCTATTGACTTTTCACAATAGTTCACTTAACAGTGTCCACGACATTGATGATAATTTGGAAAAAAACAAAAGTAAAAATGAAGATATGAATAATATAGAAGAGTAGGAGTGATAAGAAAGTGATGTGTAGTGCACATAAGAAGACCAGATATAATATGTGAAAAAACTTCCTTTAGTACTAATTTGGAGTCCATGATTAATGATATCCAATATTGTTCATGTACTGTCATGCCTTCGTTCTTCTAAAAATACACAGCTCTTCACTAATTAAATGATGATGCTCCTAAATTTTACATTTTTTTTAATAAGCCATCTCTGTAATAGTCTCTCGCTCATAAAAAGTTTAGGATGTTAGAGGAGAAAGGTGAACTGGAAGGTGAAATACAATTCATATTTATACTAGAATTAAATGGTGAGAGATGTACATTATAACGTGGATTGCATTACAAGTCTTTACTTTGTCAAATGTTATTAATTCTATACAATTCAAAATTGTAATATTTGGCAAATTAAATGATGGGATCATCAGCATGAAATGGTTCACACAACATAATTTTGATTATACAAAATGATTTAATACTTATTTTTGAAATTCTAATTACCCAAAATTTAATGCACTATAAAAAATTATATCAAAATCATCCTTCAAATAAATTAATCACTTAGTAAAAAAAGTAAACACTTAAAAGATAAAAAATAAAAATAAAAAAATATATAAAGAAAAATGATGAATCGAACTAAATTACAAAAAAAAAACACATAAAACTAATAAATTAAATGATAAATTAAAAAAATTAAACAAATAAGCAAAAAAAATACAAAATAATAAAAGTGAACAAATAATAAAACGATTCAAACTATTAATGAACAAACAAGTTTATATAGCAACATCAATGATTTCTTGCTTAGACCTTATGGTATTAAACCTATTATAACTTAAAGTTTTTGTGAAGATGTCAGTCAATTGATTTTCCATGTCTATAAGTATATATCCACTTTACCTTTAAATTCCAAATCACTTATTAAATGATCATGAACTCCCATATAATTTTTCCTAGATTTCCATATTGGATTCTTGATTGCGTTAATTTGACTATTGTTATCACATATTATGGGTATAAAACCCCTAAAGATTCTAAAAATTAAGAAAATTTTGATTAAGCTATAAGACTTGTGAAATGTAACTCTATATAATAATATACTCAACTATAGTAATGAACAATGCAATTAAGTTTTTTTTTAGGACATTAAATAAGTGAATGTTTTATCATTTGGCATGTCATTGAAGTGTTATTGAAGCAATCCACCTTAAGAAGTAGAAGCCTCAAAATCTTATAAGATTAAATAAAATATTATTATTTAGATACTGAATTCCTAATATAGGAATACTTCTCAAATATTTGAATATTCTCTTAATAGTTATTAAATCTAACTATTTCAAATCAGCTAAAATTGTGTGCATTACATGATTTCAATCTGACTTGCTACAAGCCATAATAGCAATACAATCATTCTTTTATATATTTTAGAGACAACAAATTTTCCACTTAGATGTTTAAGTGTTTTGTCTTATGGGGGTAATTAATCTCTAACATCCTTTCATATCTTATTTTTATAGGTTATTTTTTATTATACATATTTTAAAAAAAATGATTCATCCTTCTCTTATTTAACTTAAAATCCTAAAGAGTGTTAACTCCCCCATTATGCTTATTTTAAAATCATAAATCATTATTTGTGAGAATTCTTAGCACATAAAGTCATTAAAAAAATATTTATGATTAAAATAATATATCATTATTTCTAATGAATAATTTTGTATCAATTGTCCATTTATGAATCTATTTTTTAGTAGGAAAGAACTAAGCCTCTCATGCCACGTATGGGGGGCTAAATTTAAGTAATATAAACTCTTCTTTAACTAATGAATAATAAGATGACATTGAGATTTCAAAATTGGGTGGTTGCTCAAATATGCATCATCTTACTCCATTTAAGAAAATAGACTTCCCATCCATTTGATAAATAGTGAACCTCCTTGACAAATGTGAATGTAACTTATAGTCTAATGGACTCAAGCTATACCAAATACAAATATAAATATTTTTCATCTATCTGATTATATTCCTTTGAATCAAGCTTTTCCTTATTCCTACTATCACATCGGAGTCATTCAAAATATTTATAATGACCCATGCATTTAGTTCAAATCAAACATTAATCACTAGGTCTAGGTACTAATTCCTAAACATCATTTATAACAAAAAAATTAAATTCTTCTTACATATTCAGTATCCAAAAGTATCAGTTAATGTTTCATCCTCATTAGTATGTTCTATAAATGTCATAAAAGTAACATGTTTGTATTGCAACTTAGAGTTCAAGATTGAGTTTAATATCATGTGATCTCTTGGTTATAACAAAACATTTATTCATGACCAAAATTTTTTTTGTATTGTTCGTATTATATGATGTATGTTCATATAGATGACTTGTAGAGTATTAAATTGGTGCATACCAATTCATCCCAAATGAACTCATCATTTATCTCTTTTCATTTGGAGCAAAGCTAAAATGAAAAGTTTGAACCTATCTAAAGACAAATTGATGTAAGATATCTTGGATTTGCAAACTAAAGAATCAGATATTGGTTGGCTCACTAAAGAAGAATTCTGGAGTTTGAAAGCCAAGACGTTTGACTTATTTCCGTCGAACGTTACGACGGATCTTATTTCCGTTGGATACTCCGTCGGAACGTCCGCCGGTGAAAGCCCTATTTTTCGACCCCGAGCCCCTCTGGCCGCTCATTCGTTTCCTTCCCTTCTCTCACCTAGCGTGTTTCGCCCGTCGCCATCCGTCGCTCGCTGTAAACTGACGTCGCCGACGGTCACCGGACTTCGCCGTCGACGGTCACCGGACTTCGTCGAGCATCCTTTCCTCTCCTTCCTGCTCGCGCACCGCCAAGGGTCGCTCTTCGCCGACGGAACGGAAGGTATTTTGTTTCGTTATTTTTTCCTATTTCGGTTGGGTTACATCAAGAATCAGTCTTAAGTCCATATCTTTTTTCTTTAGTCATGGATGTTCTCACTAGACATTTGCTAGAGGATGTACCTTGGTGCATGCTTTTCGTTGATGATATTCTTCTTGTTGATAAAACTATAGAGGGAGTTGAAGGAAAACTTGAACTATGGAAGTCAACCTTAGAGTCTAAAGGTTTCCATTTTAGTAGATCTAAAACCAAATATATGGAGTGTAATTTTAGTACTAATAGATATAGTGGAGGGATTGTGACTTTGAGCGATCAAGTCATTAAAAAGAGTATATGTTTTAGATATCTCGAATCTATTGTTCAAAACAATGGTGAAATAGATGTGGATATTATCTAAAACGGATTATATGAAATACAATTGTGACTTTGCAATTGTAACTTTTGGTTATCAAATCATTAATAAGAGTACACATTTTAGATATTTTTGATCTATTGTTCAGAGTGATGGTGAAATAGATGGGGATATTATTAGTAGAATTTAAGTTGGATGGTTGAAGTGGAGGAATGCATCGGGCTTATTGTGTTATAGAAAATTCCCCCTCAAACTTAAGGGAAATTTCTATAAGATGGTGGTGAGACTTGCAATGCTTTATGGTGCCGAATGTTGGCACTAAAAAAGAAGCATATATAATACTAAGTTAAATGTGGCAGAGATGAGGATGCTTAGGTGGATGAGTGGCTTGACCCATAGAGATAGGATGCGAAATGAGAATATACATGAAAAGGTTGGAGTAGCTCCACTGGAAGATAAGATTAGAGAAAGTCGCCTTAGATGGTTTGGTCATATGAACATCTATTAATGTCTTATTAGATCTATATGTATAAATCCATTACTTTTTCTCTTATATATAGGTTATGGATATTAGAAATCAAAGAAGTTGGATGTATAACCGATTATCTCAAGGTCGAAAGACATTAACAGATGAATTCATCAATGGGGTGAACTTTTTCATTCAGCAAGCGAAACAGCTGCCCAGCTTTATATCAGAAGGAAAGTTTCGATGTCCATATTCTAAACACAAAAATCTAGTACACCTAGAACCAGATGATGTAACTGTTGATTTGTATCGCAGAGGATTCATACCACGGTATTGGTATTGGACTTCTCATGGTGAGTATGAGCCACAATTTGATTATCAATGTGGTACTTCTACAAGTAGAATGTCGCTGAGACTGAAAATATCCGATCAAATCTTGAGAAATTAGTTCAAGATGCAACTGGAATACAAACTTAACAAAATACAGAAGAGTTACCGAATACGGAGGCACAAAATTTTTTATGATTTATTGCATGCTGCCAAGCAACCAATCTGGAAAGGGTGCACGACTCACTCAGAATTATCTGTTGCTGTGAAGATGTTAAGCATCAAGGCTGAATATAATGTTGCTCGTGAATGTTTTAATCAATTCATTGGGCTGCTTAAGGAAACCAATCCGACAGATAATTTAATTCATACAGATCTATATCGAACAAAGAAGTAAGTTTCCAAACCTTGTTTGACATGCACAAAGATAAATTGTTGTGTGAATGGATGCATGTTATACTTTAAAAAAGATATCGCAGAAATTGTATGCCGTCATTGCAATGCACCAAGATTTAAACCAAAATCTAGAAATAGAAGGAAGCAGAAGGATGTGCTTGTTAGTAGGATGTTCTACTTCCAATAATTCCAAGACTACAACGGCTATATGCATCCATGAGATTTGCTGCACATATGAGATGGCATAATAATCACATTCCTCAAGAAGGTGTTATCACACATCCATCAGAAGCAGAGGCTTGGAAGCACTTTGATCGTACACATCCCACGTTCGCGGCAGAACCAAGAAATGTCAGATTAGTTTTATGCGCAGATGGTTTTACTCCATTCAGTCAGTCGGCTACACTATACTCATGTTGGCCTGTTCACTCCTTACAATCTTCTTCCAGAGTTATATATGACTACTCCTTATATGTTTTTGTCACTTATAATTCCGGCCACATAATCCAAAATTAAAGATTGACGTATTCTTATAATCTTTGATTGATGATTTAAGTTTATTATGGAAGAGGGAGTAAGTACACATGATATCTCCACAAAATAGAATTTTACACTAAGAGCAGCATTACTTTGGACAATTGGTGACTTCCTGCATATGGTATGCTCTCAGGTTGGAACACTTCAGGCAAGTTAGCTTATCCGTATTGTATGGAAAATACAAAATCATTCACTTTAAAGTATGGTAGGAAGAACACTTGGTTCGATTGTCATCGAATGTTTTTGCCTCAAACTCATCCTTTCAGGCAAAATAAAGAAGCGTTTACTAAAAATAAAATGGAGATGTTTCAGCCTCCTCTAAGGTTTAGTAGTGAAGAAATTTTTGAAAGAGTGGAGTTCTTGCCCACCATAATGGAATCTCCAACATTAGCTGAGTTCAGATTTCCAGAATATGGTGTCAACCATAATTGGACCAAGAAAAGTATTTTTTGATCGTTACCATATTGGAGAACAAACATTATTAGACATAACTTGAATGTTATGCATATAGAGAAAAATATTTTTGAAAATATTTTCTATATAGTTATGGACATCAAAAGAGAAATCGAAAGATAATATAAAAGCAAGGATGGACTTAAAGGAGATTTGTAGAAGGAAAGCTTTGGAATTGAAGGATGGTGGAGCAGGAAAATTTCTCAAACCAAAAGCTCCATTCACATTAACTTTAGAGCAAAAATGAGCTATTTGTGAATGGGTAAAGACTCTACGAGTACCTGATGGATATTCTTCCAATCTAAGCAGGTGGACTGACATAAGATCAGGGAAATTATTCGGATTGAAAAGTCATGATTCACATCTTCATGCAATGTC
The DNA here is from genome assembly GCF_001605985.2 of Dendrobium catenatum. NCBI lineage: Eukaryota > Viridiplantae > Streptophyta > Magnoliopsida > Asparagales > Orchidaceae > Dendrobium > Dendrobium catenatum. Next base: position 239,436 of record NW_021568551.1, read on the forward strand.
TAATATCCACTGCTTTTAGTTATCTTCCAGATCAGATTTTAAAGCTCCTGATCGAGCTAAGTGTCTTCTTCAAAGATTTATACTCTTCTAAATTAAATGTGGAGAATTTGATTCTTATGGAGCAGTAAATTTCATTCATTTTGTGTCAACTTGAGAAAATATTTCTCGCCTTTTTTGACTCTATGGAGCATCTACCTGTTTATTTACCATATGAGGTTATGGTTGGTGGACCTGTTCAGTATAGGTGGATGTATCCTTTTGAGAGATATTTAAATAAACTTAAGAAGACCACTAAGAACAAATCATGACCTGAAGGCTCTATCTGTGAAGCATATTTAACATATGAGACAACTCAGTTTTGCTCGTATTATTTTGAAACAATATCTCAATCAGGTGAAAGTTCATCATCTCAAAATGTTGGTAAATCCTCTAATATATCTGTATTCAGTGGAATTGGGAACCTTTAGGCGCTAGCACCGTGCGCTATTTGACCGATAAGGAGATGGCAGTTATCATATTGTACATCTTGCTTAACTGTGATGAAGTGGAGCCATATCTCGAGTAAGTATGAGTTAAGTTGTTTATATTTTCGATTTTCTTTTAGACTTTGTTCTAAACTCAAGATATGAATTTGTAGGAGGTTCATTGATGGTCTTAGTACATCAGAAGAAGGAGAAGTCCAGAAGATAGTGGAAAAAGAATTCACTGCTTGGTTTAAAAATACGGTATATTTTGAATAATTATTCTTACTTAATGAGTTAATATTTATGCAATTAATATTAGTAACAATAACATCTTGTACATTTAAATGTACACACTGAAGACAATTCGCAGTATTCAAAGTTATTTGAGTTAGCTTGGGGACCAAATAGATTAGTAAAATGTTATCAAATATTTGAGGTCAATGGTTATAAATTCCAGACAAAAAATTGGTGTGAAGGAAGGAAGACAGAAAATTCAGGCGTATTTGTAAGAGGGAACACCCATACAGGAGATGATTCTGAATACTACGGGGTATTACAAGAAATATTAGAGGTTGAATATCTCGGTCAGAGGAACATTGTGTATCTCTTCAATTGTGAATGGTTTGATCCAGTACCAAATAGAGGCACGAAAGTTCATCCAATTTACGGTATAACAGAAGTAAAGCGGGGTAGGAGATATGCAAAGTTTGATCCTTTCATCATTGCTAGTCAGGCAATTCAAGTCTATTATGCTAACTATCCAAGCAGTGTACGAGGCAAACAAGATTGGCTGGTAGTTATGAAGACAAAACCAAGGGGAGTAATTGAGAAAACTACCTCAATACCATCAGCACATCAAGAAGAGTTTATGTCTAATTTAAAAAATCTCCCGATCAATGTAGATGACCAAATCATAATTAATGAGAGCGAGTTGCAGTTAGAGGAGGTAGATCTAACCATAGAGGAAAGTAATGATGAATTTGATAGTAATGGGAGTGTATCATCTTATGTAAGTGAATCAACAAATGATGAGTTAACAACATAAGATATTTTTAGTTTTTTTTACCTATTGCACTACATTTTATTTTACTTCACTGCATTTTTTTTAGCTACTGCACTGCATTTTATTTTACTTCACTGCATTTTACTTCACTGCATTTTACTTTACTATATTTTTTTAGCTATTACACTGCGTCTTTTTTTTATAAAATTTTTGTTATTACTCATATTTCGAATATAATTTTTTATGTATGTGCAGATGGCTTCAGGTGAGGAGCCTAGTAGAGGATTGATAAAAAATATATTTAACAGGTGCACTAAGAAGAGTACAGCTGGACCACCTAGGCCACTACATACTGAGGGGACCACCTCAGGTCAGCTTGCTACACAGCCTCAGCCTGCTACACAGCCTTTACCCACTCATAGAAGTGGTAGCCCGCAATTTTACTCCCCAAACCCCCGATTTCCTTCACCAGATCCCGGTCAGAGTGCTCCTTTCTACCCATACTATACACCCCCACCGTATGCTGGTGCCCCTCCTACTTATCAATTTCCACCATATGCTTCACCATACTATCCCCCACCAACCCATCAGCCTGCTACAGCTGGACCTTTGACAGCAACTGGACCTTCGACAACAGCTGTAGCAGAGCAGGAGACAGATGGTAGAATGTTGATAGCACCTGAGGGTGACACGTACGTACAGTCTCTTTTATTTAAACTAACGAATTTTTTTATTTTTTATTTTATATTTGTTTCACATAACTTTATTTTTGTAGGTTCTACCCATCAAAACAACCGACACATAAAATACGGGACATCATACGGAGCAGGTTTGACGCTCCTTATGTTTATTGGAAGAAAGTCCCGAAAGAAGTCCGGGAGATGTGGTTTAGAGAGTTTGAGGTATTTTTGGATTTTAGTTTTTATGTTAAATGATTTATTCTTTCTTACTTAAGCTAATAATCTTATATATTATATATCATATGTATTTGATTGGAGAAAGAGTTTTGTTGGCTGCCCCAACACAGTGACAAGATTAGAAAGAATTTTGAGAAGCGTGGGTCTACTCGGATGCGCGGCATGTTCACAGATATTAGAAAGTCTGGGAAGCGACCATTGTGGATTGAAGAGGTTATATGGGCTGAGTTGAATGCAGCTTGGGGCAGCGAAGAGTATAGTAGGAGGAGGGATCAGAATTGATAGAACAGAGCTTCTGATATTGGTGGGTTGGGTAGTTCACTTCATACAGGCGGCTCTGTTCCATATACTGAGCACAGACGTCGTTTGATAATGAATTTTAAATATTTTTTAAAATTGTTCTTTAATCTATATTAATAAAATTATCTTAATTCAAACAGAAAGCGATGCTTGGTAGAGAACCAACTCCTGTTGAATTACATAGTCGCACTCATAAGCGACAGGAGGATCAATAGTGGATTGATGAGAGATCAAGAAAAGCCTATATAAGTATATTTTTATATATGTTTAGTATTTTCTAAGTTTTAGTTTAACTATATATATTTATATTATACTTTCACAGGAGGATTATACACGGCTTCGAGAGACTCATGCCGCATCAGGTGAGGGCTCTTTTGGCGGCTTTGTGGAGTATTCTGAGTATCGCATCTGGTCGCAGGCCGTCGGAGGAATGCAGCATGGTAGAGTATATGGCTTAGGTGCGCAAGCTCAGGCCTACGAGGGGATGACCTCCTCTACTGCATCCAGCTTCACATCCAGTTCTCATGACTCCTTACAAGCTCAACAAATAAGTGCCCTTCTGTGAACATGTGTTAAAATAAGCATAATGGGGGAGTTAACACTCTGAGTGGAAAAGACGTAGCTCCACCTGAGGAGGAGTTCATGGAGTCAGAGTAGTTTAATTTAGTTTACATGAACTTGCTTATTTCTGTGAACATGTGTTATTGAACAGTTTCTTTTAATCTGATGTTTTTTGTTGATTGTTACTATTGAACAGTTTTTTTTTATGTTATAAACTGTTGTGAAATTATTGTGAATTTGTTAGAAAATGTTATAAACTGTTGTGAAATGTTGTGGAATTATTATTTGTATTCGTTTGCAGGTGTGAAAATTTGATTGTTGGCTGGGAAGAAAATTTTTTTTGTCAATGCTACAGGTTTCCGGCGAATTATACGCCGGAAATCCGTTGGAAAGAATGATACAACAAATTGTATCATGCGGCCCTTATTAGGTTCTTCAGACAGAAGTGGAGGCAAAGGGAGTGCACCTTAGAAGGATGGCCAATGCCGAAAATTTTTTTAAACAGGGATGATAAAATGTGGCTTGCAAGGGAGTTCTTGATGGTAGAGATTGAGACTGTTATTAAACAATTGGGTGGTAACATTGCACCTGGAAGTGATGGCATCTCATACTCATTCATCAAAGCATATTGGGATATCATAAAAAATTATTTTGTAAATGCAATCAACTATTTTCTTCGACATGGAGAGATGGATAAAACATGGAAGGATACTTTAATAGTTCTTATTCCTAAAGTTTCAAATCCTTTGTTTCCTTCTAATTTCAGGCCAATTAGCTTGGTTAACTCGGTTTACAAGGTGGCGGCTAAGGTAATTTTAAACAGACTAGCCTTGATTATTCCCAAACTCATCTCAGAGGAGCAGGAGGCTTTCATCAAGGGGAGATCTATCTCAGATCATGTATTGGTTGCTCAAGAGGTGTTCCACAAGTTCAGGTACTCAAAATCTTCCAAAGGCCTTATAGCTTATAAAATTGATATGGAACAGGCTTATGACTCTATGAGTTGGGTCACTCTTAAAGGAGTCTTGAACTATTTTGAATTTCCTCCTTTATTTTCTAAACTTATTTTGGAGTGTGAGATAGAACCAAGGTTCTCAGTGATAATTATTGGCAAATTATTTGATTGGATTGAAGCCAAGAGTGGCTTCCGGCAAGGCTGCCCATTGTCACCTCTTCTTTTCATATTGTGCTCTCAACTCCTCACTAATGCTCTTGCTTCAACATCTATTGGAATTAATATTTGTCCATATGGTCCACGGATATCACATCTTCTATATGCAGATGATGTGATGATCTATTATGAAGCTAATAAGAAAGTGGCATTGGAGATAAAGGGCATACTTTCCAAATTCAGCAAATGGACTGGTCAATGTATAAACATTGGCAAATCAGCCATTCTCTTTAAGAAGATGGTTAATAGGAGGAGGAAGTCCATTACACTAATTTTGGGTATCAAGGAAGTGAAGGAAATTTCATATCTTGGTATCAAAATGACACTAAGAAGATTGAAGGCTAATGATTTTCAGTTTATCATTGAAAAATCATTAAAGAAACTCAACAAATGGGGGAGTAAGCTCATTTCCTTGGCTGGCAAACTAGCACTTGTTATATCAGTTATCTTTTCTATTCCAAATTTCTATAGCACACACTCCATTGTTCCTATCCATGTTCTTGAAGAAATAAACAAATTATGCGGGAATTTTATTTGGAATAAGCCCAACACGAGGATTGGTATCCACTATGTAAGCTGGAATGAATTGTGTAAATCGTTAGAATGGGGAGGACGGGGGTTGTGCTCATCTACAACTAAGGTGGCTGATTTGAAAGCAAGACTAGCATGGCGGTTATAAATAACAAAAACTCTCTTTTATACAAAATGCTGGCTCCTAAATATGGTTCTAAGATTGAAGAAGAATGTAAGAAGAGAAATGTATCATCTTCATGGAAGATTATTACCGATGGAGGAAAAGCTTTATATCCATTCTTAAAATGGATGTTTCTAATGGATCATTAATTGATGTCTTTGAATATAAGTGGCTACTGGATATGAGTATTAACAAATAGCCTACATTTGTTGTACCTCAAGGAGATGAACCGGTAATGTTGGATAGATTCATTAAAGGCAAGGAATGGAATGTGGCCAAATTGCTGAAGATGTTTGGTAGTGAATTGGTGGAGCTCATTTGACATTCCAAAATCAAGTCTAATCAATGGGAGGATGAGCAAGAGATGATACCCCAGAATTCAGGGAAAATGATATCTGGAATGATTGCTGAAGCTAGGCAGAAGAATCAGGCTGAATGCAAATTTTCAAATTGGTTAAAAAAGTCTAAACTTGTTCCTCAGGTGGAAGTATTTTGCTGGAGACTTTTAAGAAAGCAATCCCAACTTATCAGTATTTAGCCCATAGAAGATTGCAAGACACTGAAGTTTGTCCAAGGTGTTTGGACGGCATTGAAGATATGGAACATGTTCTAGTCAAATGTAGCAAGATGAAGGAGGTAATGTCAATACTTAACAAATGGGGATTTGGAATTTCATTATTCGAATTATGCCTTAATTGATCAGGAAATCAAGGGAGTAATTAAGGATGATTGATACGATCATATCATCCTGGACGATCGCAGGATCGGCCAGGACGATCCAGTCAAAAACCTTAAGTTACTTCAGGACGATAAATTTTGGCCAGCTCGTATCCAGGGCTATTATCAGGATGATTTTCCTCTGATTTGAACTGATCGGCCAGGACGATCGTGAGATCGGCCTGGACGATCAAGCCAAATTTCAATCATCAGTTTTGCATCCAAGGCGATGCTCTGGCAGATCTTCTTTGATTTGTACTGATCGGCCAGGCCTATGTCCAGATCGGCCTGGACGATATTGTCGGCAACTTGCAATTAATGAGCTCCTTTGAAGCTCTTCTATTTAAGAGCTCTTGTTAAATATTTTTCAAGACCTTTGGCTGCTGCCTTGACCTGAGAAGACCTTGACGAGAGAAAGAGAGAGAGGAGAGAGAGAGTATCTTGTGAGGGAGAGCTTGTGAGGGGATTCACAAGGGTTGCTTCAAGGATCGCTCTGCTTCATCTTCGTCTAGAGTTTCTCGTCCGTGGAAGGGTCGGTAGAGGTAAGGAGTTTGCTTTTGGTTTTGGTTCTCTGCCAGCTCAGGAGGAAGCAAAAGGAGGTAGGTTCTATGCCTTGCCGGGGTGGCAAAAAGGAGGTCTTGTGAGGGCTTCTCCGCCTAGCCGTGGAGGCTAAAGGAGAGTCACGTTTTATAGTGCAATACTTGGAGGGTGCCTCCAAGGAGTGGACGTAGGTCGAGTTGACCGAACCACTATAAATTTCTGTGTTCTTTTTCTTGCTTCCGCGCTTTTAAATTCCGTATTTATTTCTGTGGTGTGATTTGGTTTATGCAATTTTCTTTCTTTGTGAAAAGAGTTTTTAAAATACCAATTCACCCCCCCTCTTGGTTAGCTTGGGACTAAGTTCATTGGGCTTAACATCCCTTAACGAACTTTCATCTACTTTTTTTCAATCACTTGATTATTACATTTGGATTTTAGTACAGTAAGGTTACACTAGACCCACTAGACTTATTGATGGCATTATGATTGAAACATTATTTACTGATTGGATATTAGAGTAAAAAAACCTAGCTCAATTAAACGTAAAATGTTTAAATAATTTATTTATGCCCTAAAATTTGAGGACTATATGCATGTTTTAACCTGTAAAACTGGAATAGAAATTTGGGAGAGACTTTAAATAACGTATAAAGGAACTAATGAGGTGAAATAATCTAGATTGAACATTCTATTACATGATTACAAAGTTTTTGGAATGGAATTGAATGAATCAATCACTAACATGTATACATGTTTTATATAGATAGTTACCTCATTACATGCTTTAGGTAGGAAATAAACGAATTTGGAAAAAGTTAATAAAATCCTATGTTGTTTACCTACTAGTTATGATGAAAAGGTAACTACCATAACTGAGTCAAAAGACCTACATGTTTACAGTTGATAATCTGCTTGGATCACTATTTACTTACGAGCAAGGAGTGACTTAAGGTAATCTTTGTAAGGAAAAAAGCTTCTTCCAAATAACTTCAAGGCAAAAGATCAGGCCGCTAGAGAGAGAAACAGCCGAATTTTGAATTTTTCAAATTCGCAGTTTTTCTGCAACCTTCATCGACGGCAATTGGCGATGACGGTGGAAGGCCGCCAACCTCCTATCGGTGCGCTTAACTTAACTGGAGGTTATGATGGACTAATCAGAGATGAAAGTAATCGACGTCAGATGTTACCGCGATAAGATGCAGATTACGTGCTGTTGACCTCATTTCTGTATGAGGTCACTCATATAAAGTTCTTCTTAGAACCCGATCATAGTATTCAAGATGAGTTTACATAATTCTAAGTCTGAACACCGTTATGAAAGTTTATTTTAATCCTTCGGGGTGATATACTCTTTCTAACTAGTTGATTCGACTTTAGAATTGGAACTTAACCTTAATCTTAAAATCCCCAAAGAAAACTAATATTTTTCAAAACCTGTTTTCCAAAATTCCACCAACACGTGCATACCAGAATGGCTGCAAAACCTCTAGTTATCAAAGAGGTTAGTGACGCACCTGTGAAGATGATTGTTGAAACTGTGGAAGGTAAAGGTAAAAGTATTTTGATAAATTCTGATTGCATTACTCCACGGATTGAGAAGTCTCGTGCAAGTTTGAAACAAAATAATGTGGAAGCTTCTTCATCAGAAATGAAGATTTTTGTTAACAAATTTAGATGTTCAAATTCAATCTCTAACTTGTGGCTAGCGATAAATGCGAATATCTCGAATGATGTTAATAATAGATCTCATACTGAGAACAAGCTATCCTCTGTTCCTTATTTAAACTTACCAATTAAGCCTGTATCGCAATATGAAAATGTTGGAATTAATTCCAGAGACACTATGTCAAAGTATGCAGAAAATGTTTCTAAAGTAAGTTTTGTTAATGCTTGGAAGAAGACCCAGCACATCAAGCTTAACTATGATATGGATTCAACCCCCGTTACTGATGACGGAATTACCATAATTATGAACTCTGAACTAGAAAATGTGAATTCTCACACCCTGAGGAATTCTCTGGTTATCAAACTCTTGGGTAGCAATATCCCTTTCCCAGTCTACAGTAGAGAACTTCGGAAGCAATGGTCTAGATTTGGAAACTTTCACCTTTCAACCTTGGGTCTTGATTGGATTCTCTGTTCTTTTTCAAAAACTAAAGCAGTTGAAGAAATCTTAGAAGGAGGTCCTTTGTTTATAGGAGGCAATATTATTGGCTTGGATAGATGGTTCCCTACATTTTCACCCGAATCCCTTAAAGGACTTACAGCTCCTATTTGGATTCACATGTTGTGCTTACCTTTACATTGCTGGGATGAATAGAACATCTGTAGAATTGCATCCAAGATAGGAGTTCCTATTTATCTAGATGGAAATTCTTCTAAATGGGGAAAAAGGGAGTATGCGTGGGTTTGTGTCCGTTTGGATCTAGACAAAAAAAACCTAAAGGAGTTTGGATAGAAGGAATGCATGGTAGATCCTTCCAAAAGGTAGAATATGAGAAGATTTAATCTCTATGCTATAATTATGGTAAATTGGGCCATTTAAAGAACAAATGTACTTTGATCAATAATTCTTCTTCTAAAATAGATGCTTCAATTTCAAATGTTAGTGAGAAAAGGGTGAATCAAGAAGAAGGTAATTCCAATGATCAAGATGGATTAGGACCTTGGATACAGGTCAAATTTAGGAAGAATAAAGCATTTGGGAAAATAGCGCTTAAGCTGAGAACAGATATTCAAAATAAGCCTCCAGTTCAAATAAATTCCATCACAGAAGAAGGAGATATTATTGAACCATTAAAGTATGCTATAATTCAAGTATTATAATCTGTTGCTAATTGTAAATCCCCTGGATTTAAGGTGAATAAAAGCCATGAAGTACTATTGAATAACAGTTTCAGCATCTTGGAAAAGGATGTTCAGAATACTTGTCTTGAAGATCCAAAGGGAAAAGGCTGCATTACAGAACCGGTTAAAACAACTCCTTCTAAAGGTGATGAGAAGGATATTGTAAAGTCTAATTCTGTAATGAAAAGAGAAGAAATTGAAGTAGTTAAAGACTTCAATGATAAAGAAGATATGGCCATTAACAGCTCTCAGGTTGATTACTTGAAGAAGGCTGCTTCACCTTCAAATGACAACAATGGGAAGGGTTGCTAGCGAACTCTTGTAAATCCTAAGGGATTACTAATGAACTCAAGTATTCCCTATCATAAATCTGATTTCAAACTTCAAAAAGAACTAAAATCCTTGGGAAAGGATAATATTATACCTCATGGGAGAAAAGGAGGTGGTCTTGTTAAAGAAAGGAAAGGGAGTAATCCCTATTCTTATCAATAATGGCTTCTTTTATTTTTTGGAATTGTAGGGGGGCTAGGAAAAAGGAAGCCTCCCACTACTTGAAGGAATGTATAAAAGATAATGATATGATCTTTGTTGGGCTTTCTGAAACGAAGATATCTTCCTTTGATAGAAAGGACTGTGATAAATTCATTGGTATGCTTTGGGATTTTTATTTACTTCCCACTGAAGGACATTATGGTAGACTTATGATTTGTTGGAGAAAGGATCTAGCTTCTTTCTCTGCCTTAATGACATCTCCTCAAGCTATTGTGGGAGAATTAAACATCTTCAATAAAGGTGTATGGCTCATAGCTTTACTCTATGGGAGTAATGACTACTACAAAAGAAGAAGATTATGGAACACTCTTGAAGGCATTTCTAACTCTGATTTGCCCATTATCATAAGAGAAGACTTCAACTGTCTTTTATCTCAAGAGGACAAGCAAGGAGGGAAAAAGTTTAAATTCTCTCAAGGTGCCCAAGATATGAGAAATTTTATAAGCTCATGTGATCTTCATGAAATGAATTTCATTGGACCAAGGTTCACTTGGTGTAATAATAAGATAGGGGGAGCTCGAATTATGGAAATGTTGGATAGATGTATTTTGAATTCTGTTGATTTGGAAACAATTCAAAACAAAATTATTAAACACCTTCCATGGGTAGCTTTTAACCACTGCCCAATTTTAATCAATCTGCTGATTCCAGCTACTCGGAAAAACAAGATAATTAGATATGAAGAAGTGTGGTCATCTTATTCTACTTCTACCAGAATTGTTCAAAACTCATGGAAGAAGAGTATGAAAGGCGATCTGGTTAACTCTTTGAATAAGAAATTTAAAAGAGTTTTAAAAGCTCTGTATTACTGGAGTAAATCCAAACATCAGGATGTGATGATGTTGAAGGAAAAACTGAAGAAAGAAATTATGGAAATGCAATTTGAAGAAGCAGAGGCAGGTGGGCTGTCCGATGATATGTTACAGATACAAAAATCTAAAGTTCATGAATTGAATATTACTCTATCATGGCTTAACATCTGGTGGAAGCAAAGAGCAAAGGAAAAATGGTTGGTAGATGGTGATTCAAACACCAAGTTTTTCCACATATATGCGTCTGGTAGACGTAATTCTAACTGGATCCATCAAATCAAAGATGGAGATGGAAATGTTACCGAAGATCTAAATCAAATTGGAAAAAAAAAATTCAATTATTTCAAGAACAAATGGGAAGAAAAGGATTGTTGTTTATCAGGTTGGCCCAAGCCTTTCAATGTGCTGAATGATTTGGACAGAAAAATCCTTTCTAATGATTTTAGGGAAGAGGAGTCAGATGATGTGGTTAAACACCTTGAATCCAACATTTCTCCATGTATTGATGGGATCTCTTATTCTTTCATCAAAACATTTGAGAGTATGAGCAAGGTTTTAAGGAAAAGCCGTTGATTATCAACGAGGAGGGATTATTGGATAAGAAAGTGATCCCCATTCATGTTCATGGTAAAGGAAAGGATATAATCGAGGAGCTTTTTCTGAATAAGCAGAATGTTTCGCCATTTCAGGTCGGTTATGAGAAAGTTGATGGTGGTCGGAGTTTAGGAGCCTCATCCCCTGTTGGATTGAGACTTAATTCTAACAAATGTTTCAACACGAAGTCAAAGCCTTCTTCACCGGTTAAACGAGATTTTCTCTCAGATTTTCCGTTGATCAGCAGTACATAGGATGTAATTAATGTGGATGAGGATTTGTCACTGAAGAAGAATGTTGGTCTACCAGTGGAGGTTCCTGAAGTTTTTTTATCTAATACAACTTCAGCTGAGAATAAGGAAAGCAATGTGAAGATTCATTCGGGGTGGAGCAAAAGACCGAATGTGAGGGTAGACTATCTGGAGTAGGGCTCTTTTTTGTCTGGAGATGGTAAGGTGGCTTTACTTCATGCTGAAAAGGAATTGGAAAATTCTAAAAGATTAGAAAAAGTAATTGTTGTGAAGATTTTTGGTGACAGTATTCTGTTTCATGTGATAAGCACAGACTTGAGAAGACAGTGGGATAAATTTGGGAAATTCCACATCACCGGTTTGGGACTTGACTGGTTTTTGTGCTTATTTGAATATTCTAAGGCCTTAGAAAATATTCTTTCAGGTGGCCCTTGGTGGATTAGGGGACAGGTGGTTAAATTGGACAAATGGTCGGCCACTTTCAATCCTACGTCTCTCAAAGGCATTACATCTCCTGTGTGGATTAGACTGCCTAATTTACCTCTTCAATGTTGGGATGAGGTAAACATCTGTAGAATTGCTTCACTGGTTGGCAAGCCGTATCTTCTTGATGGGAATATGTTCCTGTGGAGTAGAAGGGAATTTGGTCGGGTTTGTGTACGCATTCCTCTTGATATGAAGCTTCCACAAGGTGTTTGGGTGAAAGGTTTAGCTGGAGAATTTTATCAAAAAATGGAGTATGAAGGGGTATCTAAGATCTGTTCTGAGTGTGGCAAAATTGGACATGCTTTAAAAGCATGTGTTGATTTGAAGATTAAAGTGGAAGTAGGTTCCTTCATTGCTCATCCTGCTGGTGTGGATGGTGGCCAGATTTCTCAAATGAATGCTGTGAAATCTATTATTGATAGGGGGAAGGTTGAAGGTGATTTCTGGATCTAGGTGAATCATGGTAAAAAAAGGTTTAATAAGGTTGCTGTAAACAGAAGATTTTTTAACATAAAAATTTTTGTCCCTATGAAGAAAATGTTAATTCCTAAAACTGGACTTTCTAATTTGAAGATTATGGGTAAGTTGGAGGTTAATAACTTGTGCAATAAGCAAGTTGAGGCTACTAAGGATATTCTTATTCCTGAAGTGGATGCGAATGAAATTTCTATAGAAGACTGTCCTGCTGTGGAAGGCAAGCTTGTGATGGAAGAAAAACAGGGAGATAATACAGAGGTTAATTCTGTTATTGAAGTTCTTAACAAATTTGATGTTTTATTAGGTTTAGAGGAGACAAATGATGTGAAGGCATTTGATTCTGAATATATGATTGGTGCAGAGGAAGGAGAAATTTTATATTCTAATAATGGCTTAGCTTTGAACGTCTTTGATAGAGGCATAGAGCAGCAACTAGAGATTATACAGAAGAATGCTAAGGGATTTTCAGTTAATAACGTATCAGTGGGTGAAAGTCATTGTTGAGATTCGTTCACAATGAATTAGGTTGTTAAACCAAAGCTTATGTCGCAATGGCTAACCAAGAGGGGGGTGAATTGGTTATTAAAAAATTTGAACCCACTTTTTAAACTTTGGAAATTAAAACTTAATTGTTAGTGAATTTTTTAGAAAAAGATTTTTCAACCACAAGTTGTAAATGATTAAACAAAATAAAAAGCGAAAAAATAAAGAACACCAGATTTATAGTGGTTCGATCAAAATCAGACCTTCATCTACTCCCCGGAGACACCCTCCGAGTATTGCACTAATACCACTATTGACTCTCCTTTAGCACCCACAGCAAGGAGGAGAAGTCTTTACAAAAACTCTTTCCAACACTACCCGGTGCGACAGAGAACCGTCTTCCTTTTACACTTATCCCCAGTGTTGGCAGAGAACCATTCGTCCTTTTACACTCTCATAGTGTGGGCAAATAATCCTTCATCCTTTCACACTCTCCTAGTGTGGGCAGAGAACCCTACGTCCTTTCACACTCTCCTAGTGTGAGCAGAGAACCCGCGCTTGTTTTACACTCTCCAAGTGTTGGCAGAGAACCAGATCTCCTTGACAGATCTTCTCACAAGAATTCTAGAAGGAAGAAAGAAAAGAGTGAAGTAATCCTAAATCACAAGTAGAGATTCTTACCTTTGAACACCAAGCTAAGCCTTCACGCTCCAGTGGCAGGAATCCTCCTTTCAATGCTCTCTCACACTCTCTCCTTGACTCTTCTTTCAATATACACGAATATCAAATGGCAAAAAGATTGGGTGGTAGTCCAAATTGGACTATATATAGGAGAGACAAGAAAAACCGTCCAAAACTGCAAATTTTTCAAGTCAACACGAAATGAATCATCCCGTACAATCGTGGATCGTCCTGGATGATTTTACTTAAAGTGTTAGAAACGATCCTAATGTATATTGGTACGAAACAATTGGGTGGTAACATTGCACCTGGAAGTGATGGCATCTCATACTCATTCATCCAAGCATATTGGGATATCATAAAAATTTATTTTGTAAATGCAATCAACTATTTTCTTCGACATGGAGAGATGGATAAAACATGGAAGTATACTTTAATAGTTCTTATTCCTAAAGTTTCAAATCCTTTGCTTCCTTTTAATTTTAGGCCAATTAGCTTGTGTAACTCAATTTACAAGGTGGCGGCTAAGGTAATTTTAAATAGACTAGCCTTGATTATTCCCAAACTCATCTCAGAAGAGTAGGAGGCTTTCATCAAGGGGAGATCTATCTCAGATTATGTATTGGTTGCTCAAGAGGTGTTCCACAAGTTCAGGTACTCAAAATCTTCCAAAGGCCTTATAGCTTATAAAATTGATATGGAACAGGCTTATGACTCTTTGAGTTGGGGCACTCTTAAAGGAGTCTTGAACTATTTTGAATTCCCTCCTTTATTTTCTAAACTTATTTTGGAGTGTGTGATAGAACCAAGGTTCTCAGTGATAATTATTGGCAAATTATTTGATTGGATTGAAGCCAAGAGTGGCTTCTGGCAAGGCTGCCCATTGTCACCTCTTCTTTTCATATTGTGCTATCAACTCCTCACTAATGCTCTTGCTTCAACATCTATTGGAATTAATATTTGTCCATATGGTCAGATATCACATCTTCTATATGCAGATGATGTGATGATCTATTATGAAGCTAATAAGAAAGTGGCATTGGAGATAAAGGGCATACTTTCCAAATTCAGCAAATGGACTGGTCAATGTATAAACATTGGCAAATCAGCCATTCACTTTAAGAAGATGGTTAAAAGGACGAGGAAGCCCATTACACGAATTTTGGGTATCAAGGAAGTAAAGGAAATTTCATATCTTGGTATCAAAATTACACTAAGAAGATTGAAGGCTAATGATTTTCAGTTTATCATTGAAAAATCATTAAAGAAACTCAACACATGGGGGAGTAAGCTCATTTCCTTGGCTGGCAAACTAGCACTTATTATATCGGTTATCTTTTATATTCCAAATTTCTATAGCACACACTCCATTGTTCCTATCCATGTTCTTGAAGACATCAACAAATTATGCAGGAATTTTATTTGGAATAAGCCCAACACGAGGATTGGTATCCACTATGTAAGCTGGAATGAATTGTGTAAATCGTTAGAATGGGGAGGACGGGGGTTGTGCTCATCTACAACTAAGGTGGCTGATTTGAAAGCAAGACTAGCATAGCGGTTTATAAATAACAAAAACTCTCTTTTATACAAAATGCTGGCTCCTAAATATGGTTCTAAGATTGAAGAAGAATGTAAGAAGAGAAATGTATCATCTTCATTGAAGATTATTACTGATGGAGGAAAAGCTTTACATCCATTCTTAAAATGGATGTTGCTAATGGATTATTAATTGATGTCTTTGAATATAAGTGGCTACTAGATATTAGTATTAACAAATAGCCTACATTTGTTGTACCTCAAGGAGATGAACCGGTAATGTTGGATAGATTCATTGAAGGCAAGGAATGGAATGTGGCTGAATTGCTGAAGATGTTTCGTAGTGAAATGGTGGAGCTCATTTGACATTCCAAAATCAAGTCTGATCAATGGGAGGATGAGCAGGAGATGATACCCCAGAATTCTGGGTAAATGATATCTGGAATGATTGCTGAAGCTAGGCAGAAGAATCAGGCTGAATGCAAATTTTCAAATTGGTTAAAAAAGGCTAAACTTGTTCCTCGGGTGGAAGTATTTTGCTGGAGACTTTTAAGAAAGCAATCCCAACTTATCAGTATTTAGCCCATAGAAGATTGCAAGACGCTGAAGTTTGTCCAAGGTGTTTGGATGGCATTGAATATATGGAACATGTTCTAGTCAAATGTAGCAAGATGAAGGAGGTAATGTCACAACTTAACAAATGGGGATTTGGAATTCCATTGTTCGAAAGCTTTGAAGATTACTATGACTGTATGGATTTAATGGAAAAACACAATGGTATACTTCTCAATTTGTTTTATAATGTTATGTATCTTTCATGGAAAGCTAGGAACAAGTTTCTTCATGATAAAGTGGTAAAAGGTGCAATTTAGGTGGCTAGTAATGCTGTCAATTTTTCTTCAATCTCTAAATAGATTGTTAACTCAAAATCGGAAATATGGGATGCTAACCAGCCTTTTAGGCTGTCTAATGCTTGGTATCCCCCTCCACCCGATTGGTTAAAATACAATGTAGATGCTTCACTTGGCTATTCTTATTTAGCCGGCATTGGAGGTTCCTAATGGCTTTTGGAAAATCATGCATACATTGGGACATTTATCAATTGGAGCTACTAGTTATCAAGTCATTGAAAGAATTGGTCAATGATTGGATGTTCAAATACAAAGGAGCTATCATTGAATGTGACAATGCAAATGTAATAAGGAGGCTTCATAAGGCTTGGATTGATGACTTCAAGGGAGTAGAAGACTGTGATTTTCTTAAAGAATTTAATTATGTTATTTTTAGTTGTGTTGATAGAGGTTGCAATAAGTTAGCTGATATGTGTGCTAATTATGCTATGGATAGCAATTTCATTTGGGAAGATTTTAGTTTGAATAAGATTCCTCCTTCATTTGTTAAATTATTGAAGGAGGAATCAACATTATAGTTGTTTCTTTCATCTTTTTCTATTAATGCATTTTTTGAACTGTTCATACTATACAAAACTTGGTTTGTATACCAATCCATCCCTAATAAACTCATCTTTTTTTTTTTTTTTGAACTATTAATATTATACAAAGATTTGTTTATACAGACTACTCATAGAGTATGAAATGGGATCACCCACGTTCATACCAAATAATGCATGATTTATTTAAAATAATCATATTGTACAAAATGTGGTTTGTACAGATGACTCATAGTGTATGAAATGAGGTTCATACATGATCATACCGAACAAATTAGTTCAGCTTTGAATAGTTTGTATAGTACGATGTCAGTTTGTACAGATGATTGATAGTGTATGAAATCAGGCACATACAAGATCATGTATATATTTTTGAACTATTTGTACAGACGATTTGTGATTGTACTGTATAATCAAATGACATTCCAATAATAATTTTCAGTTTTATAAACAATTTTTCTTATCCTTACATATATAATGATCCTAAAAACTGACACTCAATATCTTACTATGAATTTATCTTAAGAATGGATAAGGAGAGTGTTTGGGAGAGTGTTTGGGAGAGTGTTTTGTGAGAGATCTTATACAAGAAAATTGTGAGGGGATTAGGTTGTCCAAAGGTAAGTATCTCTTATTTATTCTTCAAATTTCTTTCCTACTTCCTTAAAGTTTCTGAGAGAGAAGATTTTTAAAAAAGATCATGATATTATGTCATCACTAGGAGAGTGAGAAAGTACGTTGGTACTCTACCATCATCAGGAGGGTGAGAAAGGATGTTGGTACTCTATTATCACCAAGATGGTGAGAAAGGATTTTGGTACTTCGCCATCACAAGGAGGGTGAGAAAGGACTTTAGTACTCTGCCATCACCAGAAGGGTGAGAAAGGATGTCGATACTCTGCTGCATCGAGTTGGTAGAAGAGAGGTTTTGTAAGGGCTTCTCTACCTTACCATGAGGGCAAAAGAAGAGTCACTTCGATTTAGTGCAATACCTAAAGAATGAGTCTTCAGGGAGTGGACATATGTCTAATTGGACCGAACCACTAAAAAATTTGGTGTTCATCTGTTCTTTTATTTTTTACTGTATTTTTATTTTCTATACTTTAAATTACTATGTTTGAAAAAAAATTGTGTTAAAATCTATCATTGAGTAAAATTCCTTAAAATATTTTTTTTTTAATCCAAGAGATTTTCAAATTACTAATTCATCCCCCCCCCCCCCCCTTTCGGTTAGCCTTGGGATAGTTTTATTATATCTAACAACCTGCTCAAACTTTAAGTTGTATCAAAGCCTACTTCAAAAATTAAGGTTCAGATAACTTTTTGAAAAATGACCATGGCTACTTTTGAAATCGGAACACTCCTGAAGGATATTTGATCACTAGACCACCGCTATTTGATAACATTCCTATGGACTTTTGAAAAACTTATCTGTCTACTTTATTGCAATCACTTGACTATTACATTTGGATTTTAGTACAGTAAGGTTACACTAGACCCACTAGACTTATTGATGGCATTATGATTTAAACACTATTTACGGATTGGATATTAGAGTGAAAAATCCTAGCTCAATTAAACGTAAAATGTTTAAAAAAATTTTTTATTCCCTAAAATTTGAGGACTATATGCATGTTTTAACCTATAAAACTGGAATATAAATTTGGGAGAGACTTTACATAACATATAAAGGAACTAATGAGGTGAAATATTCCAGATTGAACATTCTATTACATGATTACAAAGTTTTTGGCATTAAATTGAATGAATCAATCACTAACATGTATACATGTTTTATATAGATAGTTACCTCATTACATGCCTTAGGTAGGAAACAAACGAATTTGGAAAAAGTTAATAAAATCCTATGTTGTTTACCTACTACTTATGATGAAAAGGTAACTACCGTAACTAAGTCAAAAGACCTACATGTTTACAGTTGACAATTTGCTTGGATCACTATTTACTTACGAGCTAGGAGTGACCTTAAGTCATCTTTGTAAGGAAAAAAGCTTCTTCCAAATAACTTCAAGGCGAAAGATCAGGTCGCTAGAGAGAGAAACAGCCGAATTTTTGAATTTTTCAAATTCGCAGTTTTTCTGCAACCTTCATCAACGACAATTGGCGATGACGGTGGAAGGCCGCCAACCTCCTGTCGGTGCGCTTAACTTAACTGGAGGTTATGATGGACTAATCAGAGATGAAAGTAATCGACGTTAGATGTTACTGCGATCAGATGCAGATTACGTGCATACCAGAATGGATGCAAAACCTCTGGTTATCAAAGAGGTTAGTGACGCACCTGTGAAGAAGATTGTTGAAACTGTGGAAGGTAAAGGTAAAAGTATTTTGATAAATTATGATTGCATTACTCCACGGATTGAGAAGTCTCATACAAGTTTAAAACAAAATGATGAGGAAGCTTCTTCATCAGAAATGAAGATTTTTGTTAACAAATTTAGATGTTCAAATTCAATCTCTGACTTGTGGCCAGCGATAAATGCGAATATCTCGAATGATGTTAATAATAGATCTCATATTGAGAATAAGCTATCCTCTGTTCCTTATTCAAACTTATCAATTAAGCCTGTATCGCAATATGAAAATGTTGGAATTAATTCCAGAGACACTATGTCAAAGTATGCATAAAATGTTTCTAAATTAAGTTTTGTTAATGCTTGGAAAAAGACCCAGCACATTAAGCTTAACTATGGTATGGATTCAACCCCCGTTATTGATGACGGAATTACCATAATTATGAACTCTGAACTAGAAAATGTGAATTCTCACTCCCTGAGGAATTCTCTGGTTATCAAATTCTTGGGTAGCAATATTCCTTTCCCAGTCTGTAGTAGAGAACTTCGGAAGCAATGGTCTAGATTTGGAAACTTCCACCTTTCAACCTTGGGTCCTGATTGGATTCTCTTTTCTTTTTCAAAGACTAAAGCAGTTGAAGAAATCTTAGAAGGAGGTCCTTGGTTTATAGGAGGCAATATTATTGGCTTAGATAGATGGTCCCCTACATTTTCACCCGAATCCCTCAAAGGACTTACAGCTCCTATTTGGATTCACATGCTGTGCTTACCTTTACATTGCTGGGATGAATAGAACATCTGTAGAATTGCATCCAAGATAGGAGTTCCTATTTATCTAGATGGAAATTCTTTTAAATGGGGAAAAAGGGAGTATGCCCGGGTTTGTGTCTGTTTGGATCTAGACAAAAAAAAAAACCTAAAGGAGTTTGGATAGAAGGAATGTATGGTAGATCCTTCCAAAAGGTAGAATATGAGAAGATTTAATCTCTATGCTATCATTGTGGTAAATTGGGCCATTTAAAGAACAAATGTACTTTGATCAATAATTCTTCTTAAAAAATAGATGCTTCAATTTCAAATGTTAGTGAGAAAAGGGTGAATTAAGAAGAAGGTAATTCCAATGATCAAGATGGATTAGGACCTTGGATACATGTCAAATTTAGGAAGAATAAAGCATTTGGGAAAATAGCGCTTAAGCTGAGAACAAATATTCATAATAAGCCTCCAGTTCAAATAAATTCCATCACAGAAAAAGGAGAGATTATTGAACCATTAAAGCATGCTATAATTCAAGTATTAGAATATGTTGCTAATTGTAAATCCCCTGGATTTAAGGTGAATAAAAGCCCTGAAGTACTATTGAATAACAGTTTCAGCATCCCGGAAGAGGATGTTCAGAATACTTGTCTTGAAGATCCAAAGGGAAAAGGCTGCATTACAGAACCGGTTAAAACAACTCCTTCTAAAGGTGATGAGAAGGATGCTGTAAAGTCTAATTCTGTAATGAAAAGAGAAGAAATTGAAGTAGTTAAAGACTTCAATGATAAAGAAGATATGGCCATTAACAGCTCTCAGGTTGATTACTTGAAGAAGGCTGATTCACCTTCAAATGACAACAATGGGAAGGGTTGCTTGCAAACTCTTGTAAATCCTGAGGGATTACTAATGAACTCAAGTATTCACTATCATAAATCTGATTTCAAACTTTAAAAAGAACTAAAATCCTTGGGAAATGATAATATTATATCTCATGGGAGAAAAGGAGGTGGTCTTGTTAAAGGTAGGAAAGGGAGTAATCCCTATTCTTATCAATAATGGCTTCTTTTATTTTTTGGAATTGTAGGGGAGCTAGGAAAAAGGAAGCCTCCCACTACTTGAAGGAATGTATAAAAGATAATGATATGATCTTTGTTGGGCTTTCTGAAACGAAGATATCTTCCTTTGATAGAATGGACTATGATAAATTCATTGGTATGCTTTGGGATTTTTATTTACTTCCTGCTGAAGGACATTATGGTAGACTTATGATTTGCTGGAGAAAGGATCTAGCTTCTTTCTCTGCCTTAGTGACATCTCCTCAAGCTATTGTTGGTGAATTAAACATCTTCAATAAAGGTGTATGGCTCATAGCTTTAGTCTGTATGAGTAATGACTACTACAAAAGAAGAAGCTTATGGAACACTCTTGAAGGCATTTCTAACTCTTATTTACCCATTATCATAGGAGAAGACTTCAAGTGTCTTTTATCTCAAGAGGACAAGCAAGGAGGGAAAAAGTTTAAATTCTCTCATGGTGCCAAAGATATGAGAAATTTTATAAGCTCATGTGATCTTCATGAAATGATAAGATAGGGGGAGCTCGAATTATGGAATGGTTGGATAGATGTATTTTGAATTATGTTGATTTGGAAACAATTCAAAACACAATTATTAAACACCTTCCAAGGGTAGCTTCTGACCACTACCCCATTTTAATCAATCTGCTGATTCCAGCTGCTCGGAAAAACAAGATAATTAGATATGAAGAAGTGTGGTCATCTTATTCTGCTTCTACCAGAATTGTTCAAAACTTGTGGAAGAAGAGTATGAAAGGCGATCTTGTTAACTCTTTGAATAAGAAATTTAAAAGAGTTTTAAAAGCTCTTTATTACTGGAGTAAATCCAAACATCAGGATATGATGATGTTGAAGGAAAAACTGAAGAAAGAAATTTTGGAAATGCAATTTGAAGAAGCAGAGGAAGGTGGGCTTTCCGATGATATGTTACAGATACTAAAATCTAAGTTTCATGAATTGAATATTACTCTATCTTGGCTTAACATGTGGTGGAAGCAAAGAGCAAAGGCAAAATGGTTGGTAGATGGTGATTTAAACACCAAGTTTTTCCACATATATACATCTGGTAGACATAATTCTAACTGGATCCATCAAATCAAAGATGGAGATGGAAATGTTACCTAAGATCTAAATCAAATTGAAAAAAAAAATTCAATTATTTCAAGAACAAATGGGAAGAAAAGGATTGTTGTTTAACAGGTTGGCCCAAGCCTTTCAATGTGCTGAATGATTTGGACAGAAAAATCCTTTCTAATGATTTTAGGGAAGAGGAGCTAGATGATGTGGTTAAACACCTTGAATACAACATGTCTCCATGTATTGATGGGATCTCTTATTCTTTCATCAAAACATTTGAGAGTATGAGGAAGGTTTTAAGGAAAAGCCGTTGATTATCAATGAGGGGGGATTATTGGATAAGAAAGTGATCCCCATTCATGTTCCTTGTAAAGGAAAGGATATAATCGAGGAGCTTCCATTCCAGTTTGGTTATGAGAAAGTTGATGGTGGTCGGAGTTTAGGAGCCTCATCCCCTGTTGGTTTGAGACTTAATTCTAACAAATGTTTCAACACGAAGTCACTGCCTTCTTCACCGGTTAAACAAGATTTTCTCTTAGATTTTTCGTTGATCAGCAGTACATAGGATGTAATTAATGTGGATGAGGATTTGTCACTGAAGAAGAATGTTGGTCTACCAGTGGAGGTTCCTGAAGTTTTTTTTATCTAATACAACTTCAGCTTAGAATAAGGAAAGCAATGTGAAGATTCATTCGGTGTGGAGCAAAAGACCGAATGTGAGGGTATACTATCTGGAGCAGGGCTCTTTTTTGTCTGGAGATGGTAAGGTGGCTTTACTTCATGCGAAAAAGGAATTGGAAAATGCTAAAAGATTAGAAAAAGCAATTGTTGTGAAGATTTTTGGTGACAGTATTCCGTTTCATGTGATAAGCACAAACTTGAGAAGACAGTGGGATAAATTTGGGAAATTCCACATCACCGGTTTGGGACTTGACTGGTTTCTTTGCTCATTTGAAGATTCTAAGGCTTTAGAAAATATTCTTTCAGGTGGCCCTTGGTGGATTAGGGGACAGGTGGTTGGATTGGACAAATGGTCGGCCACTTTCAATCCTACGTATCTCAAAGGCATTACATCTCATGTGTGGATTAGACTGCCTAATTTACCTCTTCAATGTTGGGATGAGGTAAACATCTGTAGAATTGCTTCACTGGTTGGCAAGCCGTATCTTCTTGATGGGAATATGTTCCAGTGGAGTAGAAGGAAATTTGGTCGGGTTTGTGTACGCATTCCTCTTAATATTAAGCTTCCACAAGGTGTTTGGGTGAAAGGTTTAGCTGGAGAATTTTATCAAAAAGTGGAGTATGAAGGGGTATCTAAGATCTGTTCTGAGTGTGGTAAAATTGGACATGCTTTAAAAGCATGTGTTGATTTGAAGATTAAAGTGGAAGTAGGTTCCTTCATTGCTCATCCTGCTGGTGTGGATGGTGGCCAGATCTCTCAAATGAATGCTGTGAAATCTATTATTGATAGGGGGAAGGTTGAAGGTGATTCCTGGATTAGGTGAATCATGGTAAAAAAGGTTTAATAAGGTTGCTGTAAACAGAAGATTTTTTAACAAAAAAATTTCTGACCCTATGAAGAAAATGTTAATTCCTAAATCTGGACTTTCTAATTTTAAGATTGTGGGTAAGTTGGAGGTTAATAACTTATGCAATAAGCAAGTTGAGGCTACTAAGGATATTCTTATTCCTGAAGTGGCTATGAATGAAATTTCTGTGGAAGACTGTCCTGCAGTGGAAGCCCAGCTTGTGATGGAAGCAAAACAGGGAGATAATACAGAGGTTAATTCTGTTATTGAAGTTCTTAACAAATTTGATGTTTTATTAGGTTTAGAAGAGACAAATAATGTGAAGGCCTTTGATTCTGAAGATATGATTGGTGCAGAGGTAGGAGAAATTTTATATTCTAATAAAGGCTTAGCTTTGAATGTCTTTGATAGAGGCATAGAGCAGCAACCAGAGATTATACAGAAGAATGCTAAGGGATTTTCAGTTAATAATGTATCAGTGGATGGAAGTCATTATTGAGATTCATTAACAATGAATTAGGTTGTTAAACAAAAGCTTATGTCCCAGTGGCTAACCAAGAGGGGGGTGAATTGGTTATTAAAAAATTTGAACCCACATTTTAAACTTTGGAAATTAAAACTTAATTGTTAGTTAATTTTTTAGAAAAAGATTTTTCAACCACAAGTTGTAAATGATTAAACAAAATAAAAAGTGGAAAAATAAAGAACACCAGATTTATAATGGTTCGATCAAAACCAGACCTATATCCACTCCCCGGAGGCACCCTCCGAGTACTGCACTAATAACACTAGTGACTCTCCTTTAGCACCCACAGCAAGGCGGAAAAGTCTTTATAAAAACTCTTTCCAACACTACCCGGTGCGGAAGAGAACCGTCTTCCTTTTACACTTATCCCCAGTGTTGGCAGAGAACCATTCGTTCTTTTACACTCTCCTAGTGTGGGCAAATAACCCTTCGTCCTTTCACACTCTCCTAGTGTTGGCAGAGAACCCTTCGTCCTTTCACACACTCCTAGTGTGGGCAGAGAACCCGCGTCTGTTCACACTCTCCAAGTGTCGGCAAAGAACCGGATCTCCTTGATAAATCTTCTCACAAGAATTCTAGAAGGAAGAAAGAAAAGAGTGAAGTAATCCTAAATCACAAGTAGAGATTCTTACCTTTGAACACCAAGCAAAGCCTTCACGCTCCAGTGGTAGGAATCCTCCTTTTAATGCTATCTCACACTCTCTCCTTGACTCTTCTTTCAATAGGCACAAAGATCAAATCGCAAAAAGATTGGGTGGCAGTTCAAATTGGACTATATATAGGAGAGACAAGAAAAACAATCTAAAACTTCAAATTTTCAAGTCAACACGAAATGAATCGTCCCGTACAATCGTGGATGGTCCTGGAAGATTTTACTTAAAGTGTCAGAAACGATCTTGATGTATATTGGTACGAACTATGTTCGTACACGATCATCATCCCGTATGAACTAGGTTCGTCTAGTACGATCAGTTATGCCATAGGTCGGTTCCCTAATAATTTCAGGACAAAACCAATTGTGGTAAGTCGGTTCACATCGTCCTGGGACGAACCGGACTTCGTCTGGACGAAATTTTTATAGAGAGCAACTCGTCCTAGCATGATAATGAATTTCGTCTGAACAAAATTTTTATAGAGAAGAATTCATCCTGGGATGATTTGGATTTTGTCTGGACGAAATTTATACAGAGCCCAAGTTGTCCTGGCATGATTATAGATTTTTTCTGAACAAAATTTTTACAGAGCCGAACTCATCCTGGGATGAAAATAATTTCATCCTGGATGATCAGTACTTAGAAAAATTTCATCACCTCCTGTTTGTTCCATTGCTCCTACGAGGAAATAACTGACCTGATCATCCTGTACGAACTAGGTTCGTCCCGTACGATCAGTACAAATTTTGTAAGATCTCCTTAAGTGTGTGTGTGTGTTTTTATTTACTCAATTACAATCACTCCCTCTCAATTCAAAAAACAATTTAAAGCTTCAATTTGCAAAGGATTGTATGCTGAATTCGATTTGAAGTCTTCATAGTTTGGAGTTTAATTTTCCTAAAATGTTAGTACACACAAGAGCAAAAAAAAATCATCCAAAAAGTGTTAGGAGATAACTACACATAAAACAATAATATTTGGAATCATCAAAACTATATAAGTTGCAAGAATGTAAAATATGCAAATAGCAACTGTCTTAACAATCTCCCCCTTTTTGATGATGGCAAAATAATTATTGTTTGTAGGATTTCAAATTCTATGGATCCCCTAAACTCCCCCGGAATTTATGAATGCATGAATATAAGGAGGCATTGATTCAAAAATTATATTTGTTTTTCAAAATTTTATACAAAACAAAACAACAACATAATCACAAAAACAAAATAAACACAAATACTAACACAAGATACAAGACTCACAAGACACAATTCTAACAAATAAAGACACAATTCAACAAATAATTTCTCCCCCTTTTTGACAACAGCAAAAAGTGAAGTAGAAGAAAAAAAACTTGAAATGTAAGCAGAATTATGAAAATCATGTGATAATATAATCTTAACAGTGATTGAAATAAGTTATACAAATAAAATTAAAATATTAGGCAAATCATAGAAATTAATATAATTTATGAAGTGATATAACATAGATAATAAAAAGAATTTATCAAAGACTTGAGTCAATTTAGATACTAAGATAGAGAAAATCATTGCAATATGGATGAATAAAAAATTGTATATTTCAAATTTCAATATCAATTATAAATGAACATAAGATCAATTTGAATTAAGAGATTAAAAGAGTTTGGAAAGAAATAAATACCACATGTGGCGCTTTACGCATCTTTTTCATAGTTGTGTCACATTTTTGTGCATCATTTTTACTTTGGACTTATTTTATGCCTCTTTTTCATATTGTGAACCTTTGTGCATTCCTTTTGATTATTTTTTATTGTACTTTTACACAATTTGCAAGAGTAATTTTATTCTTTCCAAAAACAATAATCTAAACTTACAAGTCTCTCTAAGTACATAAATAATGATTGATAAGTGAAATATAAAAAAAGAAAATATCACAATTCTAATAATAATATTAACAATAATACAGTCTAAAGAAGAGACATGAAATTGAAAATCGTAATAATATCAAGTTATAAGCAAAACTTAAACTTAGAATAATTAGATTTTCTAATAAATTTAATTTTTCTTGCAATTCAGGTTATAGCACGATTAAGATTAAAAATCTGATGATTTACATAAAGTCTAACAAACATTTCAAAAGTAAATTCAAATCAAAACACAAGAGCTTATATTGATATCATTTTAAATATTATAACGATTCATCAAGATATCAATACAACAGCTAAAATAAAGAAAAAATACATCAAACTACTAAAAACAAACAACAACTAACATAAAAATAATAACAACACAAACACAAAACATCAAGTGCAACAATCACTCGGACGGTCCTTGATTTGGAGGAGGAGGAGGAGCAGTACCAAAGAGATTAAAGTATGTATTCAACATAAGTACATTGGTACTAATATCATTCATTTGTCCCCTCAAATAACCCATGTCATGTTGATATTGAGCAGCCTGCTGCTAAAGATGAGTCTCAATTTGATCAAAGCGTTGATCAAAATGAGTCTCTAGCTGATCAAATCTTTGAACCAAATTCTGATAATTTGGTTCATTTGCAGGACCAGGTGCACCTTCAGGCTCTTCTTCTGTATCACTGATGACATGTGCTTTCCTGATTCCTCCTTGAAGATCTCTCTAAATGATCCGTCATTATAATAGAGCGGTTCTTCATATTCTTGATCAGGATGAACCAAGTTATACTTCTTTTGTAGAACAAAAGAAACTAAGTGTCCTAAAGCAATATTCCTCTTTCTTTTCCGTTATGCATGGCCAATTTCAGAAAGCCCACAAAGATAGTCAAGAATAAGTTGGGCTTCATCTATAGGTTTATCGCTCATGATTAAGAAGGTAACCATGGAAAGAAGTGGGGTAATATTAACTCTATCACCAGCTTTTGGAATGATTGAAGTTCTAAGAACATGCTGGATGATGCGTGCATTAAGGACAAGATCGGATACCCTAGCCACATACTCAGTTAAACCATTTCCTCTAATCACCCTATTAATTTCATACCATTTATATGTATCATTAGTGATTAAGGTATGGGCTCAACTTCCCTTAGTCCTTAAATTTAGAAAAGCTCCTAATTCGTGTTTAGTGATTTCACATTTTTGTTTGAAAATAAAGGAGCGAATCACAGAGTGGTCAGAATTGAAGGACATATTGGCTAGAAAGTAGTGGAATGTTTCTTTGTTATAGAGGTGAACCAGAGTAAGGATAAAGTGAAACTGAGTCGAAGAAAATAAAGACATTACTTGAAAGGTAATATCTTCTTGAATTAAAATTCGGGAAGGAGTGATTTTGGCAGAAGCAAATATAGGAAAAGAATCCTCATTTGCTTTGGACATAAAGATTTTAGACAAATTCCTATGTGGCTTCTTCGCTAGACCTTTTGACGCTTACTTGAACTGGCCATTTGAAAATGATCTAGAGTAAGAAAGGAGTTGAAAGTGATATTTAGTGTGTGACAATTGAGTTGGAAAGACCGCCTATTTATTGAAAAATGATTCGTTCGTACTAGACGAAAATAATTTATCCCATATGAATTTTTTGTTCATCCCGTACGAAAATATTTCATACATACAATCCAATACGACCAGAATGAAATGACTTTTCATAATCAACGTGACTTACGAAGCATCCTTTCGTAAAGACTTTTGACCAGTCTGATCGTACAGACGAACACGTGTTCATCCCAGGAGGATCAAAACTTATATCGTTTTAATGGCAGTTGAAACCGTCCCCTACATCGAACTGACATGTGTTCATCCAGACGAACCAAAGGTTCATACGTACGAAGTTCGTATTAAAAACTACCTTATCCATTCAACCGCTTCATTCATTCATCCCATCCATTGAAAAATAAATCATCCCGGATGATCGTTACGATCGTACAAACGATGTACACTAAAAACTGCACTCAAACGATTCAAAATCCAATAGTTTGTCACACTACACAAATCATTCCGTACAAAAATATTTCATCTCGAACAATGATGACAAAAAAATTTTTTGATTTTTGCACTCAAACAAAACTAAAATTCAAAAACACAAGAAAATACCAAAAATAACGATGAGACACAGACTCTAAAAGGAAAAAAATCACACAAATAAAATAATAAACACACACAAAAAAAACATTTAATAATCAAACATACATCAATGTTGTAAGAACATTTTTTTTAAGCATTTAAATTAATCACACCAAGCCTTGTTCTTAATGCACTGAAAGTATCAAAGGCTAAAGGTTTTATAAAAATGTCTACAAGTTGATTTTCAGTTGTAACATGAATGAGTTTAATTTCTCCCTTTGATACATGATCCCTTATGAAATGATGCCTTGTGTCTATGTGTTTGGTTCTTGAATGTTGAATACGATTTTTATAAATGCAAATAGCACTAGTGTTATCACAATAAATTGGAATAGTGCCTATAGACAATCCTAAGTCAATCAACTGTTGTTTCAACCGAAGTACTTGTGCCACATAACTTCCTAATGCAATGTATTCAGCTTCTGCAGTAGATAGGGCTACTGAATTTTGTTTTCTACTCGACCAAGATACTAAAGAATTTCAAATGAATTGACATGTTCCAGAAGTGCTTTTCCTATCCACCCTACATCCTGCAAAGTGAGAATCTGAATAACCAATTATTTCAAATGAAGAGCTAAACTTAGGATACCAAATTCCTAAGTTCTGTGTTCCTAACAGATATATTAAAATCCTTTTAACTGCTATCAAATGTGATTCTTTTGGATCTGATTGAAATCTAGCACACAAGCAAATACTAAACATAATATCGGGCCGACTAGCAGTAAAGTAAAGTAAAGATCCAATTATCCCTCTAAATTTCTTTTGATCAACAGATTTTCCCTTAGGGTCCTTATCCAACTGAACTGAGGAACTCATTGGTGTACTTACAGGTTTAGCATTGTCCATTTCATACTTTTTGAGAATGTCCTTAACATACTTTGATTGAATTAGAAATGTTCCTTCCTCAATTTGCTTAATGCTAAAACCTAGAAAGTATCTTAAATCTCCCATTAGACTCATCTCAAATTCACTACTCATTGTTTTAGAGAAATAATTATAAAGATTTTTATTTGAAGATTCAAAAAGGATATCATTCACATAAATTTGAACAATGAGTATATCCTTTCCACATTTCTTCAAACAGGCACCTAGGGCTTAGTATGAGAGGTTGAGCACCTTCCTTCTTGAAAGATCTTTTAAAAAAGGAAGTGCTTTCCATATTTCTTCAATCCATACAATGCCTTTTTCAACTTGTAAACATGATTTGGGTATTTTGAATTTTTAAAACCTGGAGGTTATTCTATAAAAACAACCTCTTGAATTACCCCATTTAAAAAGGCACTTTTGACATTCATTTGATACAATTTAAAACCTCTAAAACATTCAAAGGATAGCAAAACCTTAATTGTTTTAAGTATAGCTATAGGGGCAAAGGTCTCCTCAAAATCATTCCCTTCAATCTGATTATACCCCTTAAAAACTAATCTAGCCTTATTTCTAATGACTACTCCTGAGTCATTCATTTTGTTTTTGAATACCCACTTAGTTCCAACTACACTTTGATCTTTTGGCCTTGTAGTTAATTCCTAAACTTTATTTCTTACAAATTGATTCAACTCTTCTTGCATGGCCAAAATCCAAAATTCATCACAAAGTGTTTGATCAATATTAGTGGGTTTAATAATTGAAATGAAGGCTGAATGATTGACTTCCTTATTTAATCCACGCCTAGTCCTTACACCCTCACTTGGTTCACCTACGATCAATTCCCTTGGGTGATTTTTAGAAAATCTCAAATCTCTAGGTATAGGGTTTTCTATCTCCAAATTTTCTTCCATATTTTCTTCCAAGTTTTCTTCCAAGTTCAATTATCAATCTTTTGGAAATTAATCTCAATTTCATCTTCTACATTATTTAGCTCTTCCATATTTCCAGATTCATCAAATACAACATGTGTGGTCTCCTCAATTACCAAAGTTCTTTTATTGAATACTCTATAAGATTTTCTAATACTTGAGTATCCAACAAAAATTCCTTCATCTGATTTTGGATCAAATTTTCCTAAGGCAAAATTTCCATTGTTATGAATGAACACCAGCAATCAAAAACATGCAAATGAGACAAATTAGGTGTTCTCCCTTTTAGCAACTCATAAGGTGTTTTATTTAACTTAAATCTCACATTCACCTTATTAAGAACATAACATGCAGTGCTAACCGCCTCAACCAAAAAATATTAAGGAAGTGAATATTCTGCCAATATTGCTCGGGCGGCTTCTATTAATGTTATATTTTTCCTTTCAACTATCCCATTCTACTAAGGGGTTCTAGGTGCAAAAAAGTTGTGATCAATTCCTTTCTACTTACAAAATTCTTCAAATCTCTCATTCTCAAATTCTCCTCCATGATCACTTGAATAGAAATAATTTCACACCCAAATTTCCTTTGAATCCAAATAAAAAAATTTCTAAATTCCTCAAATGATTCACTCTTATGAAATAGAAATCTAACCCATGTGAATCTTGAGTAATTATCCACAATCACAAATCCGTATATCTTTCCTCCTAGACTCACAGTTCCAACTGGTCCAAAAAGATCCATATGCAAAATCTTCAATAGTTTGCTAGTTCTAAGATCCTTATTGATTGAAAAGAGGACTTCACCTGCTTTCCTAATTGACATGCATC
The DNA here is from genome assembly GCF_001605985.2 of Dendrobium catenatum. NCBI lineage: Eukaryota > Viridiplantae > Streptophyta > Magnoliopsida > Asparagales > Orchidaceae > Dendrobium > Dendrobium catenatum. Next base: position 270,607 of record NW_021568551.1, read on the forward strand.
ACAAAGGTGGTCCTTAAAGTCAAGTTTTTGTATACCTCTCACTAAGTTCTTTTTGGTAATCCTCCTAAGGTTTTTCATGCTATAATGACAAAGTCTCCTATGCCATAGCCATGACTCAACAGATACAGTTTTCAAACAAAAAGTAGTAGGAGAATTAATGCAATTTAAATCTAGCATGTAAACATTGTTTACCCTTTTATCATTCAAAACATTTTTATCATTTAGGCTTAATATGCAGCTAGTAGGGAAAAATTTTACACAATAACCTTTATCACATAGCTGGCTTATACTTAACAAATTATGCTTTAAGCCTTCTACCAATAACACATTATCAATGAAAAAATTCTTAAAATTTCCAATCATACCTAATCCAACCACCTTCCTTGTGGTGTTATCTCCAAGTGTAAATTTTCCTCCACTCCTGACTTCCAGCGTTATGAATTGAGCAGTATCTCCAGTCATGTGCTTTGAACATCCACTTTCCAAGTACCATATGCTCTCACGAGGTTTTGTATGAGAGCGATCCTGTAAAATTATCAAACATTAGACTTGGGAATCCAAACAAGTTTGAGTTCACCTTTTAGCAATTTATAATCAGATGAATGTATGATATGTCTTAGTTTATACATCTTAGGTCTCCACACCAAATTGGTTTTCATCTTCAAAGTACAGGTGTGAGCTATATGTCCAATCAATCCACAAATATTACATTTTACTTTAGGAAATGGATTCCTAAGTCTTCTAACATTCATCTGTCTTTTCAGGGATTGCATAAATTTAGGATACATAATAGGATTAGAAAAATCTTCAAGTTTAGGAGGTATCCTGTTATCATCGAGAGCTTTTATCATTAATTTGTAAAATGAATTCATATCTTCCAAAATTTGATTTGTACAATTGGTTCTATAAAGTTTGCTCTCAAATTCATCCTTAGAATTCTTAAAATCTTTCTCGAGTTCTGCATAGGAGGATTTTAAATTCTCATGATTTTTATTCAAGTCATCAAACTCATCAAGTAATTTCATGTGGTTGTTATCAATCAAAGCATGATCTTTCCTAAGGATTTTATGTTCCTTTTTAAGCTCTTCCAATTCTAAACAAAGGATAGCATGCATTTTCTTCATTTTCCTATATGATTCATGCATGTATTCAGAAACTTCAAAAAGTTCATCATAAGTTAAGTCACATACCTCTTCTTGATCTGACTAGTCAAGACTGTCAGCCATTAAGCACAGATTAGTGACTTCCTCTTTTTTTTCAGTCTCTGATGAATCTGAAGCTGAGTCCGCCCAGAAAGCTTTTTGAAACTTCTTTCTGCCATTCTTTACAGTAGGTTTCTCCTCTACCTTCTCCTTGCTAGGATTGGCTTTGAGTTTATGGCAATCCATCTTTATATGTCCAGGTTTCCTTCACTCATAGCAAATAACATCATTTGAAACCTTGGTATTTCTATTGAATTTACCTCTATTCCATTGCTGGCATTTCTTCTTCTTCCTCTTTAAAAAGCTTCTGAATTGTCTAGTCATCAATGCGATGTCTTCTTCATCCTCAGGTTATGAGTGTTCACTCTCAGACTCTTCCACATTCAGTGATATGTTCTTCTCTCTTCGTGGTTCACCTGCATCAATCTTTCTTTGGCTAACTCCTTGCTCATAGCAATAAGCGAACCAAGAAGATTGTCCATAGAATAAATATTTAAATCCTTACTCTATAATTACAGTAATTATAGTATCATAAGCAGTAGGTAAACAACGAAGAATCTTTATTTCAACATTCGTTAGTTCCCTACCAGGTGCATGCAGATAGGTGACTATTTGTGTGAATCTTATGTACATGTCAGAAATGGATTCATTAGGTTTCATACGAAACAATTCATAATCATGCAATAAGATAATGAGTCTAGATTGTTTAACCTCGTTAGTCCCCTCATATGTTATACAAAGTCTATCTCATATGTCCTTTCCACTTTTGCAAGTGAAAACCCGCATATAGTCTTCTAATTTTAAAGCACAAAAGAAACTATTCAAGCATTTGGCATTTAGTTGTGCTAAGTCACATTCTTCTACTGTCCAGTCTGTAAAAGGTGTTTAAACTCTAACTCCATCAACTAATCTAGTTGGTTTTGTATATCCTTCTTGGACTAAGATCCACATACGATAATCAAGTGACTGTAAGAAAGTAGACATGTGTGTTTTCCAAAAATAAAAAGGTATATTGTCAAACAGTGGAGGTCTAGTAATAGAGTAACCCTCAGGTGTGTTTTTGTTTCCAAATGTAGCCATCTACATTAATCAAAAAGTAGTCTAAACTTATGATTTTGAAACAAGGCTCTAATACCACTTATTGAGATTCGTTTATAATGAATTAGGTTATTAAACCAAAGCTTATGTCCTAGTGGCTAACCAAGAGGGGGGTGAATTGGTTATTAAAAAATTTGAACCCTCTATTTAAACTTTGGAAATTAAAACTTAATTGTTAGAAAACTTTTTAGAAAAAGATTTTTCAACCACAAGTTGTAAATAATTAAACAAAACAAAAAGTGAAAAAGTAAAGAACACCAGATTTATAGTGGTTCAGTCAAAACCAGACCTACATCCACTCCCCAGAGGCACCCTCCGAGTATTGCACTAATATCACTAGTGACTCTCCTTTAGAACACACAGCAAGGCGGAGAAGCCTTTACAAAAACTCTTTCCAACACTACCTAGTGTGGCAGAGAATTATCTTCCTTTTACACTTATCCCCAGTGTTAGCAGAGACCATCCGTCGTCCTTTTATACTCTCATAGTGTGGGCAGAGAACCCTTCGTCCTTTCACACTCTCCTAGTGTGGGCAGAGAACCCTTCATCCTTTTACACTCTCGTAGTGTGGGCAGAGAACCCGCGTCTGTTCACACTCTCTAAGTGTCGGTAGAGAACCGGATCTCCTTGACAGATCTTCTCATAAGAAATCTAGAAGGAAGAAAGAAAATAGTGAAGTAATCCTAAATCACAAGTAGAGATTCTTACCTTTGAACACCAAGCAAAGCCTTCACACTCCAGTGGTAGGAATCCCACTTTGAATGCTCTCTCACACTCTCTCCTTGACTCTTCTTTCAATAGGTACGAAGATTAAATGGCAAAAAGATTGGGTGACAGTCTAAATTGGACTATATATAGGAGAGACAACAAAAACAATCCAAAACTACAAATTTTTCAAGTCAACACGAAATGAATAGTCCTGTAAAATTGTGGATCTTCCTGGATGATTTTACTTAAAGTGTCGGAAACAATCCTGATGTATATTGGTACGAACTATGTTCGTACACGATCATCGTCCCGTACGAACTAGGTTTGTCCGGTACAATCAGTTATACCATAGGTCGGTTCCCTAATAACTGCAAGACACAACCAGCTGTGGTAAGTAGGTTCACATCGTCCTGAGATGAACAGGACTTCGTCCGGACAAAATTTTTATAGAGAGCAACTTGTTCTGGCATGATAATGAATTGCATCTGAACGAAATTTTTACAGAGAAGAATTCATCCTGGGATGATTTGGATTTTTTTTGGATGAAATTTTTACAGAGCCCAAGTTGTCTTAGCATGATTATAGATTTCATCTGAACAAAATTTTTACATAGCCCAACTTGTCCTGGGATGAAAATAATTTCATCATGGATGATCAGTACTTAGAAAAATTCTATCACCTCCTGTTCGTTACATTGTTCCTATGAGGAGATAACTGACCTGATCGTCCCGTACGAACTAGGTTCGTCCCGTACGATTAGTACAAATTTTGTAAGATCTCCTTAAGTGTGTGTGTGTTTTTATTCACTCAATTATAATCACTCCCTCTCAATTCAAAAAAAAAATTTAAAGCTTCAATTTGCAAAGGATTGTATGCTGAATTCGATTTGAAGTCTTCATAGTTTGAAGTTCAATTTTCCTGAAATGTTAGTACACATAAGAGCAAAAACAAATCTTCAAAAAGTGTTAAGAGATAACTACACATAAAACAATAATATTTAAAATAATCAAAACTATATAAGTTACAAGAATGTAGAACATACAAATAGAAACTCTCTTAACAGTCATTCTTATGAGAAAAAGACTAAGCTTATTAAAGAGCTTAAATCCCTTGGGTCAGGCAACATTATTCCTCATAATAGGAAGATGGATGGTGGAAAAGCTAAAAAGGTTGGGGGGCCTTCCCCCATCTTTAAGCAATGACTACGTTGTTATTTTGGAATTGTTGAGGAGCCAAGAAGGTTGAGGTTGCTCTATATCTTAAGGAGGTGATCAAGGATCATAGGGTATTCTTTGTGGGATTATTGGAGGCGAAGATTAATTCTCTCGATAATAGTCAACTTATGAAATTTTTGGGCATGAATTGGGACTCTTTGTAGTTCCAGCAGTTGGTTTGTCGGGTGGTCTGATGGTGCTATGGAGGAGAGACTTAGCAGCTTTCTCTGTTATTAAGACTTCTTCTCAAATGAGTTTGGGTAAACTGGAGGTTCTCGGCAAAGGTAACTGGATTGTTGCTTCCGTTTACGGCAGTACAAATGCTCATGTTAGGAAGAGACTTTGGAACGATATTGAAAGGCATATCTTCCTATGGTAGTGGGAGGGGATTTCAACTGCGTGCTTTCCCAAGCTGAGAAAAGAGGAGGGAAAAAGTTTATCTTGACTCAAGGGTCAAAGGATTTTAATAACTTCATGATTGTTAATTATCTTCATGAGGTAGGATCGATGGGGCCAAGGTTCATTTGGTGTAATAATAAATCTGGTAATGCCTGTATCTTGGAAAAGTGAGACGGGTGTTTGATTAATTCGTCAGCATTTAACATCATTCATATTGCTATAGTTAAGCACTAGTCTCGTATAGCATCGGATCATTGTCCTATTCTGTTGAAAATCTTCAAACCTGTGGAGTATTTTAATAGAGATATCTGGTATGAAGAAAATTGGGCATCTTATCATGGTGCAGCTGCACTGATGAAGAAAATCTGGCTGAAAAATTGTTTGGGCGATCCATTGTCTGCTCTCAATTTAAAGCTCAAAAGGACTCTAAGAGGTCTCTTTTTCTGGAGTAAGGAAAAATTCATGAATCTGAATTTGCTAAGGGATAAACTGAAAAATGAAATTTTGGAAATCCAATTGGAGGAGGATGAAGGTTGGATCTCTTTTGATAGATTACAGTTTTTGAGATTTAAAATCAATAGACTCAATGTTACTTTGGCACGACTCAACACTTGGTGGAAACAAAGAGCTAAAGCAAGATGGATGGACGAAGGTGGTTGTAATTCATCTTTTTTCATGCTTTTGCGAATGCCAGAAGGAGTAATAACTGGATTATTCATATCAAGACTAAGGATGGTATTGTAACGGAGGAAGAAGTTGTGATCCAGAGAACTTTCTCATATTTTTTTCAAGTTGAAATGGCAACACAGAAAATGCTCATTGGATGGATGGCCGAATCCATCTACTGTATTAGTAATGTTGACCAAATTATGCTTGAAGCTGAGTTAACAAGGGAGGAGTTATAGGTGGTTGTGGAGAATTCTACGAGGGGCATTTCTCCAGGCTTGGATGGGATAACCTTCTCTTTTTTCAAGGACTTTTGGAACATGATTAAAGAAGACGTATGGCTTGCGGTTAATCATTTCCTGTCTTCAGGTGTTATGGATGAGTCATGGAAAGAGACTTTGATTTATTGATACCGAAAATCAAATGTCCTCAAGAGACTGTTCACTTCCATCGTATCAGTTGTGTATGACTATTTACAAAATCATTGCGAAGATGTTACTGAATAGATTGGAAAGAGTTATCCATAAGATCATTTTGGTGGACCAAGCGGCTTTTGTAAGAGGCCGTTCTTTGTCTGATCATGTGCTTTTGGCTCAGAAGGTGTTTAACAAATTCAGATGGTCCAAATCTAGAAGAGGAATGCTAGCTATTAAGCTTGACATGGAGCAAGCTTATGATAGTATGGGATGGAAAACGTAAAGGCAAGTTCTTATTCATTTTAAATTTCCTAATAAATTTTTGGAACTATTATTGCAATGTGTACTTAATCCCAAGTATTGCATTTTGATCAATGGCAAGAAGACTGATTGGATTGAAGGAAAATGTGGATTTATGCAAGGTTGCCCTTTTTCCCTATTTTTATTTATTTTATGCTCTCAAATTTTTTCTGATGCCTTACTTTTAAAAAGAAATGGTTTGGGTATTTCTATTTCTCCGTTAGCACCTAGAATATCCACTTACTCTATGCGGATGATATATTAATATTTTCGGAGGCAAAGACTAAGGAGGTTAAGGAAGTGAAGAAGATTATATCCAGTTATTGTGATTGGATGGGGAGAAGGTTAACACTTCAAAGTCCATGATTCTTTTTGGGAAGAACACCAGAAGAAGCAATCAGAAGAAAATTGTTAAAAAGCTCAACTTCAAGATTGTGAAGGAGATTAGTTATCTTGGTGTAAAGATGACTTTGAGAAGAATGGTGGCATCAGATTTCCAAATGTTATTGGAAGCAGCGGCTAATAAACTGAATACATGGGGAAAAAATTGTATTTCTTTGGAAGGTAAATTGGTTTTAGCCAAATCAGCATTCCTTTCATTACCTCTATTTTTATGTACCCTTTCGTTGGTTCCTTTGAGTATTCTAAAGGAGTTTGATAACATGTGTATAGGGTTCTTATGGAGTAAAAATAATGGTAATGCTGGACTCCATTATGCATCTTGGGATTAACTTTGTAAACCGAAAAATGAGGGCGGTAGAGGCTTATTCTCAGCAGTTTCGATGATTGGTCCTTTACAGGCCAAATTTGCTTGGAATTTTTGCATAAGACTGAATTCTTTATTGAATTTAATTCTAAGAGCTAAGTATGGAGAAGATGTGTGGTCAGACACAGTGAAGAAAGAATGTTCTCCAACTTGGAAGATTATTACTATGGGAGCTAAATTTCTTAAAAACATTATTAGATGGAATGTTTCCAATGGAAAATCAATCAATTGGCTGCAGGATTCTTGGATTTTAGACAGATGTATTGCTTACTAGCCTACATTTGTTAATATTCAGGATAATTCAGATGTCTATCTTAGCTCTTTTATTTCCAATGGCCATGGAATTTGGATAAACTGAAGGTTGTATTTGGTGAAGAGCTGTTATACCTTATTACTAAAATTCCTATCAGTAATGCTAGAATTTCAGATATCATTGAATTAAAAGGTAAATTTACTGGGAAATCCATTACAGCAATGGCGTGTGAGGCTGCTATGGTTCATAAAGAAGAATTTGCTCATTGGAGTTAGATGAAAAGACTTAAGTTGAAACTGAAAATTGAACTTTTTTGGTGGAGACTTTGTAATAATGCCATTCCTTCTAATACCTTTCTTGTGAAGAGGAGGTTAAGTAACTTTTCTAGGTGTCCGAGGGGTTGTGAAGAAGATGAAGATTATATAGCCACTTAGTAGGGAGATGCTCCAAGTTCAGGAAAGTAATCTCTTTACTGAATAATTGGGGATTTCTTGTTCCGATTTTTAATAGTTTTGCTGAGTGTTTGGAAAGTCTTCAGAGATACGTGGGGAAGAATTCTCTTATAGCAAACATTTTTTGTACAGCTGCTTGTCTTGTTTGGAAGAGCAAATATAAGTTGGTTCAGGGCAAAGATGATGATTCGGATAACACCATTGCTGTAAATGTTATTTCTTTTGCTGTGAGAAGTAATTTTTTATATTTCAAACCGAACAACTGGGATGCTCCTTGGCACCCTCCTCCTCCCGGGTGGATAAAAATAAATGTGGATGCAGCTCTTAAGAGGAATAATTTGGCTGGAATTGGCGGCGTTGCCAGAGATGAGAAAGGAAGATTTTTGGTTGCTTTTGGAACTCAAACCTTGCATTGAGACATTACGTAGTTGGAGTTATTAGCGGTTTTATATCTGAAAAATGTGGTTCAGAATTGGATGTTTCAGGCTCAAGGAGTGATCATCGAAGGGGACAACTTCAATATCATCAAAGTGCTTCAAAATTCGGTAAAAATCTAGAAGGTTAGTAGATTGATTGATGATAATTTGGCTTTCTTGCTTGAGTTTAAAAAATTTGTATTTTCTTATTCGAATAGAAGTGGCAACAAATTAGCGGATATTTGTGCTAATTTGGCTCTATATAGATATTTTTATTGAAGATCTTCATGATGCTTTGATTCCTCCTTCTTTCTTGTATTGCTTGATGAAGGAATGTGATTCTTTAGGTATGACCTGAGTAGTTTGTTTCTTGTTTGTTTTTAATGCAATTTAGCATTTCTTTTAAAAACAAAAAAAAGAATTGGGAGTTATATGTCCTAGTTGGAAGGAGACATTGGTAGTCCTTATACCAAAAATGGAAAACCCGATATTGCCTAATAATTTTAGACCAATTAGTCTCTTTTTATCTATCTATAAGTTGGTAGCCAAGATGTTATTGAAAAGAATGTTAGTTTTTATTGCAAAACTGATTTCTGAGGAACAATCTACTTTTATTAAAGGCCGATCAAGTTCTGAACATATTATGTTAGCCCAAGAAGTTTGTAACAAATTTAGATTTTCTAAATCTAAAAAAGGGCTTATGGCTATTAAAGTTGACATGGAGCATGCTTATGACAGTATGGGGTGGTCAACTCTTACTCAAGTCATGAAGAATTTGGGTTTTTCAGATAAGTTTGCTAACTACCTTATTCAATGTGTTTCTGACACTAATTTTTCTATTATTATTAATGGTAACAATTCGAATTGGATCAAGGCAAAAAGGGGATTTAGGAAAGGTTGCCCCCTCTCTCCCTTTCTTTTCATCTTATGCTCTCAACTTCTTTCTGATGTTGTTAAGCAAAAAGGGAAGGAATTGGGTATCAAAATAGCTCCTAATGCTGAGAAAATTTCTCACTTATTATATGTTGATGACATAGTTTTGTTCTTGGAAGCCAATGGAAGAAGTGTTAAGAAAGCTAAAAATTTTTTGGAAGGGTACTGTAATTGGTCTGGGCAAAGGATCAATGTTCATAAATCTTCCATTATATTTGGGAATTCGGTTAATAGAATGAGAAGAAGGAGATTGGCTAAAACTCTAAAATTCAGAGTGGTAAAAGAATTTAAATATCTTGATATCAACATGGTGTTGAGAAGAACTTCTAGGATGGATTCCTATCATCTGCTGGACAAAGCTAATAAATATTTGAATATATGGGGTAATCGATACATTTCATTAGCTGGGAAGATACTTCTTGTCAAATCTATTTTATCTTCTTTCCCTATTTATCACATTACTCATTCTTTAGTACCTTTGGGAGTACTAAAGGAACTTGATAGAATGTGTAGGGAATTTTGTGGAACAAACATGATGGAAGTAAAGGGTTACATTATGTTTCATGGAATGTACTTTGGAGGCCTCTTAGAATGGGAGGACAAGGTATCCAATCCATGTTTTATAAGGTTGGTCCACTTCGAGCAAAATTTGCCTGGAACCTCATCTCCGGTTCATCTTCAATCCTCAATAGAATATTGGTTGCTAAGTATGGTAATCATCTTTGGAATATTCAGCTTAAATATCAAAGTTCTCCTACTGTCAAAATTATTGTTAATGGATTTCAAGCTCTTAAAGATATTTTAAGGTGGAAAGTATCTACGGGCAGCAATGTCAACATCTTGCAAGATGTTTGGATATTTGATAAATCCATTTCTAGATGGCCAACCTTTGTAGCTAATATGGAATAGGATATCCAAAATTTGGATTACTTTGTCAATAAAGGAGTATGGAATGCAAATAAATTGAAGCTATTCTTTGGGCCTGATTTGATTGAAAATATAAAAAAGGTTCATATATTCACTGATTTAAATGATGATAAGTTAGAATTCAAATATAAATTCTCGGGAAAAACACTTTCAGCTTTAATTTCTATGGAATCTAAAGTTAATGGATGTGAAGATCCTCACTGGAAATGGAGAAAAAGTCTGAAGCTTAGACCCTGAGTGAGTTTATTTTGGTGTAGACTTGGCATCAATGCAATTCCATCAAATGGTTTTTTAAAACACAGAAATCTGTCCAGAAATAAAGACTGTCAGAGAGGTTGCAAGTCAGTGGAAAATGCTAATCATATTGCAGAAAATTGTCTTAAGCTGATACAGATTTTAAATATTATCAGAAGTTGGGGATTCTATGTTCATGTCTTTAATTCCATTCAAGAATGTTTTCTAGCCTTAAATTTTATGGCTAATACTGATCCTTTATTTGGGAACATTTATTGTTCTGCAGTTTTTTTAAACTGGATTAACAGGAACAATTTAATTCATGGTGGAAAGGAAGATAGCATCTCATACATAGTGACTAATGCTATCAGTATGGCTGAATCCTCTTTCAAAAGAACTTCATATTATTGGGAAACTAACCAGCTTCCACAGCTTCCCTCTCATTGGTTTCCTCCTCCCCCCAAATGGATTAAACTAAATATTGATGCCTCTGTTAAAAGCAATTACTATGCAGGTATTGGTGGTGTATTTCGAGACCATAAAGGGAGACTACTTTGTGCATTTGGGGGGAAATGTAAGCACTGGGATTCAACTCAAATTGAAATGTATGCATTTTTGTCTATAAAATCATTTATTCTTGAATGGAGATATGAGTACAAAGGAATCATCATAGAGGGTGATAATAAAAATATTATTGATGTTATCCAAAAAATCTATAATAAGCAACCAGTTCAAGAGAAAGGCATATGCAAAATGGACTTCTCTTTTCTCTCGGAATTAAATCAGGTTCTTTTTCATTTTTTTTTATATAAAAAGTAATAAGTTAGTGGATTTTTGTGCTAACTATGCATGTACCTTAGATTTCTTTTGGGATGATCTCATTAGTAATAATGTTCCTCCTTGTTTTATTTCATTACTCAAGGAGGACTGTGATTGTGGAGCAATCACTTAGTTGATTGTAGATTTTTTTATCTTAATAATATTTCTTTATGCATTTCATCAAAAAAAAAAAAAGGAGTGACTTAAAGATAGATTGATGCAGGTGAAAATGATAGGAGAAGAATATAAATTGAAAGTAGATTATTTAGAAAGTGATCAATAACTACCTAAGGATGAAGCAGATATTGGACTCATAATGAGGCAATTCAAAAGTTTCCTAAGAAGAAAGTAATGGAGATGTCAGTAGTGGAACAAAGGTAAGTTCTACAAGAATGCAAAAAATTCTAATGACATCATTTGTTATGAATGCAGGAAGCCTGGACATATTAAAATTGATTGCCTGAATCTCAAATCTAATCCTAGCAAGGAGAAAATTGAGGAGATAACTAATGTTTAGAAGGGCAATAAAAGACAACAAAGAGCTTTTTAGGCTGACTCAGTCTTAGATTCCTTGGAAACAAAAGCAAAAGAGGAATCCATAAACTTGTGTTCAATAACAGTCAAACTTGATCATTCAGATCAAAAGGAGGTATGTGATTTATCCTATGACAAATTATTTGAAGCTTTTAAGAAAATACATATTATATATAGGAAACTCAAAAAACTACATACTAAAATGAACATAGAATATTTAAATTTACAAAAAGAGAATGAAATCCTTAGGAATAATCATGTATTCATAGATAGCAACCACATGGCATTGCTTGATGAATTTGATAATTTGAATAAGAAATGTGAATAGTAACTCATAGAATATGAGTTAAAAGTTGATAATGCTATTTTAGAAAGTGCAAACTCATATCTTAAATAAAAATTGAAAGTTTTTAAGTAAAATAGGACCCCTCCTACACTTGAACAATTTTCCAATCCTGATCAGAAAAATATATTATAACTCAAATAATTTGGTAAATCCTTTTCCTGGTGTTAAATGTTTTTTCATGTGGAATGATAGGGCATATCTCTCACCTTTATATAATTCATAGAAGAACATGTTGCAAATTCGGTTTCATGGATTATGTTTTAATGATTAGCAAACACTCTTGCTTCTTTTCGACTGCCTTTTACTACTGACATTTTCAGGATTCAAAGATTGGACGGAAAACAGAATCAGCTCAAGACTGGGTAGATTAGGGTTGAGTCAGTCTGTAATTTTATTTTTTCCTTTTCTTGAGTCAATTATAAATGTTTGAAGTGACTGATGTTAAGTAATCCTACACACACACTTGAGAGATTTAGAATTTCTATTTTTACTCCCATCATCCCGGACGACATTTATATCGGTTTGGACGACCGAGTTCAAAATAAAAGTTCTAATCAGGATTTCTTTGTTAAGGCAGCCGTAATTAACTGATCGTCCTGGACGATACATTTATCGGACAGGACGATATGCTCAAAATAGAAAGAAATAGCCACCATGATCAATTTAAGTATTCTGTATTTTTGAAAATCGGCCAGGATGATTTTGCATAATTATGCCTAAATTGATTCGGCAATCAAGGAAGCAATTAAGGATGAATTGATAAGATCACATCGTCCTGGACGATCGTGGGATCGGCTAGGATGATATATTAAAAAATCCTTAGTAGCTCTTGGATGATAAATATCAACAAGCATAAATTCAAGGCGATGTTCTGGCAGATCAGGATCAGACAGCTCAAATTCAGGGGGATGTTTTGGACAATTTTCCTCTGATTTGAACTAATCGTCCGGGATGATCGTGAGATCGGCCGGGATGATCAAGCTAATTTTCAATCATCCAGTTTATTTTCAGAGCGATGTTCTGGCCAATCATATGTGTTTTGAACTGATCATACAGGACGATATTTTATCGTCCTGGACGATAAAGTCGGCAACTTGCAGTTATTGAGCTCCTTTGAAGTTCTTCAATTTAAGATCTATTGTTCAATGTTTTTGAACATCTTTTGGCTGCTGTCTTGACCTGAGAAAACCTAAAGGAGAGAGAGAGAGGATCTTGTGAGGGGGAGCTTATAAGGGAGTTCACAAGCATTGTTTCACTTCTTCTTCCCTAGATTCTCTTGTCCTTGGAAGGGTTGGAAGAGGTAAGCTTCAGCGATCGATTGAGGTTCTCTGCCTTCTTCAGAAGGAAGCAAAAGGAGTGGGGTTCTCTGCCATACCGGGGGTGGATAAAAGGAGTTATTTTGTAAGAGCTTCTCCGCCTAGCTGTGGGGCTAAAGGAGATTCAAGTTGGTAGTTTAATACTCGGAAGGCGCCTCCGAGGAGTGGTCATAGGTTAAGTTGACCGAACCACTATAAACTCTTGTGTTCTTTTGTACTACTTCCACACTTTATTTTTCCGCAATTGTTTTTATGTGGTGACTTTGTTTGTGATATTTGTTCTTGGTTTTAAAGAATTTTTTAAAATACCAATTCACCCTCCCTCTTGGTTAGCCTCGGGACTAGTTCATAGGGCCTAACATCCATAACGAACTTTCAAGTGGTATCAGAGCGGGATTCATAAAAATTGAGTTTGAAAACTTTTTGAATTTTGATCCATGGCTAACTTTGGGAATCATAATACAACTGAAGGATATTCTATAACACGACCTCCTTTGTTTGACAATCTTCCTTTTGATTTTTGGAAAATCCGCATGTCTACTTTTTCTACAATCAACTGATTATCGCATGTGGATGCTTATTAAAAAAGGATATTCACCACCTTCTCATGAAATTAACGGAATTAAAACTAAAGTTGCTTTTATGGAATAGACTTCCAATGAAAGAGATTTAGCTCAATTGAATGCGAAGTGTTTGAACTATTTTTTTTGTTCTTTAAAGTTTGAGGATTACATGCGTGTTTCTACTTGCTATACTGGAAAAGAGATTTAGGATAGGTTGTGCATTACTTATGAAGGAACCAATGAAGTAAAACAATCTCGTTTGAATATTCTCTTGTATGACTACGAACTTTTTTGTATGAAACCTTCTTAAACAAATTCTGATATGTATACAAGGTTCACTCAAATTGTTACTTCTTTGCATGCCTTAGGAAGAGAACTTTCAAATTATAAAAAAGTAAACAAGATTTTGAGATGCTTGCCTTCGTCTTTTGTTGCTAAAATTACTGCAATCACTGAATCTAAGGATTTAAACACTTATTCGATTGATAACTTACTTGGCTCACTCTTAGCTTATGAGTAAGGGGTGAATCAAAGAAATCTCGATGCAGGTGAAAAAAGAAAGAAGAAAACAGTGGCACTGAAGGCCCACAAATCTGACTCTGATTCTTCCGGGTCTGAGAGTGATGACATTGCCTTAATCACAAGGTAATTCAAAAGCTTTCTAAGGAAGAAGCAAAAGCATCATCAAAATTGGAGAAAAGGTAAGGATTAAAAATATTCTAAAGGATCGTCTGATGTGGTTTGTTATGAATGCAGGAAGCTCGGACACGTGAAAGCTAATTGCCCTACACTTAAGATGCACACAAGCAAGGAAAAGAGTGAGGAGAAATCCAAGTTTAGAAAAGACAAAAAGAGACTTCAAAAGGTGTTTTGGGCAGATTCAACATCAGATTCATCAAAAATAGAACTAGAAGATGAGACAACAAACTTGTGCTTAATGGCAGACGACCATCTTGATCAAGAAGAGGTATGCGAACTTTCCTACGATCAACTCCTTGAAGTTTCTGAAAAAATTCATGCATCATATAGGAAATTTAAGAAAACACATGCTAGCTTGAAATTGGAATTTTTGAATTTACAAAAAGAGCATGGAATTTTGACTAAAGATCACTCAACAATTGATTCAAATCATATGACGCTACTTGTGAATTTGATGAGTTAAATAAAAAGCATAGTGAATTAATTGAAGAGCATGATTCACTAAAAACTTCACACACCTCACTTGAATCTGATTTTAAGAAATCTAAAGAGATAGAGAAGAATTTGGGGATTGAGAATGAGGTCTTAAAAAATACTAACGTGAGGATTCAAAATGAATTAGATACATGTAAGTAAACTCGGATGACACCCACACTTAATCAAAAGCCAAAACCTAGGAAGAGGCATTATAACTCAAACCATTTAAGAAATCCTTTTCCTAGAGTTAGATGTTTTTCGTATGGCATGCTAGGACACATCTCACACACTTGCACAGTTCACCATAGTACGCATTGGATGTGGAGACCTAAGGTGCATGATCCACAGCATACCACACATGCATTGCATTCTACTTTTCATAAAAAGGGACCCAAACCAGTTTGGGTTCCTATATCTGACATTTGATGATCTTGTAGATGGGCTCTCACAAAAGGCCTCGTGAGAGTATGTGGTACCTGAATAGTGGATGCTCTCGACATATGACTGGTGATGCCAATCAATTTGTTTCACTGGAGTCTAGGATTGGAGGTAAGGTTACTCTTGGAGACAACACCACCAGGAAGATGGTAAGCTTAGGTATAATTGATAATTTCAAGAACCTTATGATTGAAAATGTTTTACTTATAGATAGATTAAAGCACAACCTGCTAAGCATCAGTCAACTCTGTGACAAGAGCTTCATCGTACAATTCTTTGGAAATTAATGCATTGTAAGTTTAAGTAACAACACTATTTTGCTAGGAAAGAAGATCAACAACGTGTACATGCTTGATTTAAATAACATTGAATGTGCTGCATCATTTTGCTTAAAAACTGTTGTTGATGATTCATGGTTATGACACCGAAGACTATGTCATGCAAGTATGAAAACCCTTAGGAAAGTGACCCAAAAAGACCTAGTTAGAGGTGTCCCCAAACTCAAGTTTTCAAAAGACCACCATTGTGATGCCTGCCAACTAAGAAAGCAAGTCCACTCCACTTTTCACCCCACTAAGAACATTAGCACCTCTAGACCTTTAGAAGTCCTTCACATGGATTTATATGGACCCATTAGCACTGTCAGCTTGGGAGGGAAAGTTTATGATTTTGTGATTGTTGATGACTACTCGAGGTTCACTTGGACTAGATTTCTTTCACATAAAAATGAGTCTTTTGAGGAGTTTAGAATATTTTCTACTTGGATTCATAAAAAACTAGGTTGTGAGATCTTGACCATCCATAGTGACCATGTGGGAGAGTTTGAGAATAAAAAATTTGGAGACTTTTGTGAGGACAAGGGGATTAGCCACAACTTCTCAGCTCCTAGGACCCCTCAACAGAACGGGGTAGCTGAAAGGAAGAACTGGACCCTCATGGAAGCCACTAGAGCCATGCTTACTGAGTATTCACTTCCAAAATACTTTTGGGCTGAAGCACTTAACACAGCTTGTTATGTGTTGAATAGGGTGAATGTTAGAGCCAAACTAGATAAGACACCCTATGAGATCCTTAAGGGTAGGACACCCAATCTTTCTCACCTTCATGTCTTTGGTTGTAAGGTTTACATTCACAACAATGAGAAGTCTCACTTGGGCAAATTTGATCCTAAATCTGATGGAGTGTTCTTGGGGTATTCTAGTGTTAGGAAGTCTTTTAGGGTGTTTAACAGGAGGACTTTGATGGTGGAAGAGACTACACATACAGTATTTGATGAGTCTGATCCTAAAAAGCTTGGATTTGAGGATGATGATGATGTTGGAGAGATTACCATTGGAGTAGAAAATTTGGAGAAAGGGAGTGGGTCACCAAAACATTGAAGGAGTAAGAGATGTCACCCAATGAGTTAAAATTTAGATCTTGAGACCTTCTCACACCTTGCCTAAAAATTGGAGATACTTTACAAGTCACCCCAAGAATTTGATCTTAAGAGGCCCTTATGATGGAGTTAGAACTAGACATGGACTTAGGAAGGAGGTGAACCACTCTGCCTTTATCTCAATAATTGAGCCCACCAATATAAACCAAGCCCTTAATGATGAGTTTTGGATTTTAGCCATGCAAGAGGAGTTGAATCAATTTGTTAGGAATGATGATTGGGAGCTTATAGAAAGACCTAAGGGACGAAGTGTAGTTGGAACAAAGTGTATCTTTAAGAACAAGGTGAATGATTCTGGAGTGGTGGTTAGGAATAAAGCAAGATTAGTGGCTAAGGGGTTTAACCAAATAGAAGAGATAGACTTTGAGGAGACTTTTACCCCTGTAGCTAGATTGGATGCCATTAGAGAGCTATTAGACTTTGCCTGTTATAAAGGATTTAAGCTTTTTCAAATGGATGTTAAGAGTGCCTTTTTAAATGGGGAAATAAAAGAGGATGTGTTTGTAGAACAACCCTCAGGTTTTTAGAGTTTCCAATATTCAAATCATATTTTTAAATTAAAAAAGGCTTTATATGGGTTAAAACAGGCACCAAGAGCTTGGTATGAGAGGCTTAGCACATTTTACTAGAAAGAGAGTTTGTTAAGGGGAGCGTAAACACCACCCTTTTTCTTAGAAAAGTTTGAGTTGGTTTTCTCATTGTTCAGATTTATGTGGATGAAATACTTTTAGGATCTTCTATTAAGAAACTTTGTTATAAGTTTTTGGGGTTTAGCATAAAATAATTAGATGATGGAACCTTTCTAAATTAAATAAAATACATTAAGGATATTTTGAAGAAGTATGAGATGGATAAAGCAAAACTCTGTAGTGTTCCGTTGGATAAGGACCCAAGTGGTAAGTCTGTTGATCAGAAGAAGTACAGAGGTATGATTGGATCCTTACTTTACCTGGCTGCTAGCCGACCTGATATTATATTTAGTGTTTTCCTTTGTGCTAGGTTTCAAGCTGACCCAAGGAATCCCACCTGATTGTAGTTAAGAGAATTTTTAGATACCTTTTGGGGACCCAAAGCTTAGGGATTTGGTATCCGAGACACAACACTTCTTTTGAGATTATTGGATTTTCTGACTCTAATTTTGCAGGATGTAAGGTGGATAGAAAAAGCATTTCAGGAACTTGTCAATTCATAGGACAATCATTGGTCTCATGGTCTAGTAGAAAGCAAAACTCTGTTGCACTTTCCACTGCTGAAGTTGATTACATTTCTCTTTGAAGTTGTGTGGCCCAAGTCCTTTGGTTAAAACAATAGGAATTGGATTTAGGATTACCTGTAGGCACCATGTCAATCTTTTGTGACAATACTAGTGCCATATGCATCTCTAAGAATCATATCCAACATTCAAGGAGTAAGCACATTTATATTAGGCAAAACTTTATTAGAGATCATGTGACTAAGGGAGACATTGATTTACACCATGTGACAACTGAAAATCAACTGGCTGACATCTTTACTAAACCACTAGCCTTCGACACTTTCAGCTCTTTAAGGACCAGATTGGGTGTGATTGACATAAATGCATGAACTTGATCTTTTACTTACTTTCTTTTGCTTTTGTTTTATTTCTTTTATTTACTTTTTGTTTTGCTCTTTGTTTTCTTTTCTTCTCTATGCTTTACTTTTAGTTTTTTTTTGGTTTGTTTTACTTTATTTTTTCTTGAATTTGTTTTTAAAAATTTGTAGTCAATGTATTACATCTCTTAATCTATTAGATGGTAAAAATATACCGTTTATTGTGTCTCTTTCTCTAACCTATTTTAGTGGCACAATTTTCTTTTCTAATCAAAAATTTATTTCAATGTAATGATTGTGTATGAAATTAAGATCTTTTTTAACCTTGCTAAAGCAAATCTATCTTGTATTTATAATGATTAAAGTATTTTTGTCACATGAAGATTCCTCGTTACTCTTGTCATTGGTTATTGATTCTATTTTGTGGATAGTGCTTCTCGGATAGTTCTTCCCTATGTTAGAGAGAGAGCTCCTATTCTCTAATATTTGGAAGATATACTCAAAACTAAGGATTCTTTTTTAAGATATTTTAAAAGAGAATAGAGCTTGTAAAAATAAAAAATTGGCCAATGATGCCATCAAAAGATGCGTAATGACTCTAAATTGAAAAAAAATATATATCAAAAAGTAAAAGATGCGCAAAGCACCAATCAATTGATAAGAGGCATAAAATGATCCCACTAAAAGCAAGCTCTCTTCTCCTTTCAAATCTTTTAAAACTTAGAAGATTTAGTGTATCAAAGGCTTGATTTCGAGTGTTTTGCGATTGTGACAAATTTACTTTGGTACATTATTCTATAAGATTTTTTTTTTGAAACCAAGTGATGAATGGATATTTTTTTCTTATATCCAATTGAATTTTCTGAGTTAGATCATTGATTTCCAAAGAAGATTCTACCCTAAAAGAAAGTCTGAGCTAAGGGTAACAAATTTTTTTGAAATCAATCCCATGGAATACTACATCATGTTCATGCCTTAGTTAAAAAAAAATTACTTTGTTTCTTAGTTTCCTCCTCCTTTTTGAGTTGTCAAAAGGGGGAGAGGAGTCCTTTGTATGCTTACACTTTCGATTCCATATTTTACACTACTGTTTTTGAAATAATTATCAATGTGTTTTCCATCATCAAAAAGGGGGAGATTGTTACAAATTCAGTTTTATGGATTATGTTTTGATGATTAGCAAACATTATTGCTTCTTTTCGACCGCCTTTTACTACTGACATTTTCAGGATTCAAAGATCGGACAGAAAATAGAATCAGATCAAGATTGGGTAGATTAGGGTTGAGTCAGTCTATAATTTTCTTTTTTCCTTTTCTTGAGTTAATTGTAAATATTTGAAGTGACTGATGTTAAGTAACCCTAAACACACACTTGAGAGATTTAGAATTTCTGTTTTTACTCCCATCGTCCTGGACGATATTTATATCGGCCTGGACAATCGAGTTTTGACAGAAGTTCTAATCAAGATTTTTTAGTTAAGGCAGTCGTAATTAACTGATTGTCATGGACGATACATTTATTGGACAGGACGATATGCTTAAAATATAAAGAAATAGCCGCCATGATCAATTTAAGTATTCTGTATTTTTGGAAATCGACCAGGACGATCTTTAGATCAGCTTGGACGATATTACATAATTATGCCTAAGTTGATCCTACAATCAAGGAAGTAATTAAGGATGAATTGATACAAGCACATCGTCCTGGACGATCGTGGGAGTTCATAAGGGTTGCTCCAAGCATTGTTCCACTTCTTCTTCTCTATAGTCTCTTGTCCTTGGAAGGGTTGGGAGAGGTAAGCTTCAACGATCGATCGAGGTTCTCTGCCTGCTTCAGGAGGAAGCAAAAGGAGTGGGGTTCTCTGCCTTGCCGGGGGTGACAAAAAGGAGGTGTTTTGTAAGGGCTTCTCTGCCTAGCTGTGGGGGCTAAAGGAGAGTCACGTTGGTAGTGCAATACTCAGAGGGCGCCTCCAAGGAGTGGATGTAGGTCAAGTTGACCGAACCACTATGAACCCTTGTGTTCTTTTTACTGCTTCCGTACTTTAATTTTTCGCACTTGTTTTTCTATGGTGACTTTTGTTTGTGATATTTGTTCTTGGTTTTAAAGAATTTTTTAAAATATCAATTCACCCTCCTCCCTCTTAGTTAGCCTCGGGACTAGTTCATAGGGCCTAACATCCCTAACGAACTTTCAAAACATATCTAGTGTAGAGACCTAAGATGCATAAATCACAACATATCGAGCATGCATCCAAATTATCATTCCCAAGAGGTGAACCCCAATTCATTTGAGTTTCCAAGTATAATGTTTGATAATTTTGTTGAAATGTTCTTATACAAGTCCTCGTGAGAGCATTTGGTACCTAGACAGAGGATGTTCGAAGCATATAATTGGAGATAGAACTCAATTAATATTGTTGGAATCCAGGAATGCAGGCAAAGTAACACTGTGAGACAATACCACTAGGAAAGTGGTAGGTACATATATGATTAGCAACAAGAATAATTTCTTTATTGAGAATGAATTATTTATTGAAGGCTTAAAACACAATTTGTTAATTAATAGTTAGCTTTATGACAAGGGTTATAATATTAATTCTTTTCCTACAAGCTGCATTATAAGCTAAAATAAAATTGATGTGTTTCAGGGAAATAAGGTAAATAATTAATACCTTCTTGATTTTAAATTGATTAAATCTTTTAATACTTTTTGTCTCAAAGCAATCATTGATGGACCATGATTATAATATAGAAGATACTATCATGTAAGCAGAAAAAATCATAGGAAGATTACCCAGAAAGAGTTGGTTAGAGGGATGCCCAACCTAGACTTCATTAAGGATCACTTGTGTGATGCATATCAATTAAGAATATAGGTGAAGTCCTCATTTCATTCAATTAAAGATCCTAGAACTAGCAAACCACTAGAAGTCGTACACATTGATCTTTTTGGACCAATTAGCACAGTAAATTTAAGAGGTAAAGTTTTTGGGTATGTAATCATTGATAAAAATTCATGATTCAATTGGGTCAAATTCTTATCTCATAAGAGTGAATTATTGATTAATTAAGAAATTTTTCTACTTAGATTTAGTGGAAACTAGGGTGTGAAATTTAAACAATTCAAAGTGATCACGGAGGAGAGTTTGAAAATGAAAAATTTGAAGATTTATGTATAAGGCAAGGAATTGATTACAACGTTTTAGCACTTAGGACCCCTAAATAGAATTTGGTTATCAAAATAAAGAGCAAAACTTTAATAGATGCTACTAGAGTCATATTGGCTGAATATTTACTACCAAAATATTTTTGGGCTGAAGCGGTTAGTATAGCTTCTTCTGTTCTAAATAGGGTGAACATTAGATCCATGTTGAACAAGACACCCTATGAAATTCTTAAGGGGAGAAAACCTAATCTTTCATATTTATATGTCTTTGGATGTAAGGTGTTAATTCATAATAATGGTAAAAATCTAGGATGTAGGGTTGATCGAAAAAGGACTTTTAAAATTTGTCAATTGATAGGAAACTCCTTAGTTTCTTAGTCTAGTAGAAAATAAAATTCAGTAACCCTTTCTACCACTAAAGCAGAATACATTGTCTTAGATAGTTATGTGGCACAGGTTCTTTGGTTAAAATAATAACTTATTAATTTAGGATTTTTTATTAGCACTATTCAAATTTTTTGTGATAATATAAGTGTCATATACATTTCGAAGAATCCTATTCAACCTTTCTAGAACTTTGTATGTAGATATAAGGCATCACTTCATTAGAGACCATGTCACTAAAGGAGAAATTGAGCTACATCATGTAGCTACTGAAAATCAACTTATAGATATTTTCACAAAACCACTAGCTTTTGAAACATTTAGCACCATAAAAACCAGATTAGATGTGATTGATATTCATGCTTAAAAATTATAATTTTGCAAATTGGAGTTATGATGTATTTTATATATGTTGATGTGTTTGGTTCATTTCTTTGTTTATTTTTGTTAATGCTTATTTTTTTCTCTATTTTGTGTTTGTTTTTTTTATTAGTATTATTTTTGTTTTCATTGTTACATGTCATGGATCTTGGGTGTTTTGTTTTTGGAAAAGAGTTATGTTTACCATGTCTTGAGTTACTTTTTCATTCAGATTTAACGAACAACTTTTGTATAGTGTAAATTCTATAGACTATATACATGACATTTTTCCTAAGTTAAGCAAACAAAATTGGGATTTTCGTGAGCATATCATACTATACGATGACATCTTCGTACTTTATAATTCATAAATTTTTACCTGTATGAATGGGATGCGTTTTCTAATGACAGTTATTTTCAAATATCGTACATATGAAATCACATTTTATTTGTACAATCCTATTATAAGTTTGCATATGGATGAACCTAACTGCTAGATATGATCATTATTATTCTGATCATCTCGAATGAACACGTGTTTGTCTATACGATCGTACTGGTCAAAAAGCTGTATGAAATGACTCCTCGTAAATGGTAGTTTACAAAAAATTATTTCATTTTTTGCAGTTTTCATTCGTATGTATGAATTTATTTTTGTCCTGTATAATCGCATAATCATACGTACGAATACATTTTTGTATTGTACAATCTTGCCATTTTTCTTTTAAATTGGAAGATATTTGATTGTTTTTCTTCAAAATCTTCTTCAATCTCAAACCATCACATGTTCTAACTCTCAAATTAGCTAACACCAGCAATCGAGCACGAACTTCTAATACCTTTTTCTCTCATTATGGTCAACTTGATGAGAACTTTATTTCAAAAGATATTGAAGAAGCCTACACTCATTTATTTGAGGCAAAGATAACTCCATCTCATCTCCTGATCCAAAGAGACATTAACTTTTCATTAATGCCTCTTTTTATTTGACTCAATTCTCTTTCATTCTCACTCTGATTTATGCTTACCATCATGACACATTCCACTATTTCCTTACAAACATGAGAATGAATGAAAATTATACTAGGATGTCTTCATATGTTTTTATACAGTGAGTAGAGATTACCAAGAAAGATTTAGGCACCTTCCTACATCTTAGAATTGAAGGGGTTAGAGCACACACAATGACTTTTAGGTCTAATTTTTACTGGTCTATAACTAATCAGACCTTTAGAGGAGTTGCTTCAGTCAATCACATATTTTTTGTGTAGACCTTGAACCAAAATGCTAGGATCATCCAGTATGTATTAAGGAATTCTATTATACCTAAACTGGTGAGCGTATCAACCTAACTCCTTTACTTTCTACAATCACACATCTAATCATTTCAAACACTCTTACAGATAAAGCCTAACTAACTATAGACTACATCTATAAGCTTATCGACATTGGACGTCCTCACAATAGGAGAACAAAAAATGCAGCTCAGGACATTTGATAGGTTATATTCTAGAAATAAATACAACTTGATTCATCCTGACCCACCTACTAAACTTCTTATTTATTTTATCGATGCTTCCTTCCATCCTCTTTTTAACCGAGACCAAGGGAATGATGGAGAAGAATTTGATGAAGAAGAGCACCTGCTCCTACTCCTGCACCTGTACATGCTCCTAGACCTGATCATAATTTCTATCAAAAAATAGTCCAGCATTTTGATAGACTTGAATCTTATGTTGATCAATAGTTTGATCAAATTGAGACTCACTTAAACTAGTAGGATGCAAGATATAATGAAGACATATGGTGGATTATAGGATAGTTTGACTCGATCAACACACAAATAGCTACCATTAATAACTACTTAACGTTGTTCACACCTCCTCATCCACCTCAAGATCAAAGCCTTCAAAGTATTAGTTGTTATTTTTTATTGTACTTGATATTTATGTTGTTTCTTTTGGTACTCATGTGATAGCTTAGTAATGTTGTGTTTTTGCTGGTATCATGTATTATTTATATTTGATTCATGTCTGTAATGAAATGTTTTTTTTTTAATCTTCTTAAATTGTTCTAAGTTTCTGTAGACTAATAAATTATAGTTGATCCATGGAATGAAATTTTAAAATACTTTGCTATACAAATTTATTTCACTGCAAAATTTAATTTCTTAATTTTTAAATTAAATTATGGTTAGATGCAGATTAGAAGATCATCTTAATGTTCATATAAATAAATATTATTTAGCTATAATTATTTCTAAAGAGATGTCTTATTTTATTTTATTTCTTATTAAATGTGTTTATTTTTGTTAATTATTGGATTTTATTCTAAGATTTATTGATAATTGAAAGACCAAAAATATAAAAAGATGCACAAAGTGTGTTAGACTTGAAAAGATGCATAAAATGTGCCACAAGTTTAAAAACATGGACAATATTCACCAAAAATGGAAAGACGAACAAAATTAACCCAAATTGAAAAGATGCACAAAGCATGCCAAAAAAAAAAAGATGTGTAATGTCGCCAGTTTAAAGTTTCATTCATTTCTTTCCTTTATCTTTCTATTTCTTACACAAATCTATTTGATCAACAATAATTTCCATTATAGAATTAAAACTAATTATTTTTTTATTTCATCATTTTTGTAATAATTATTTTTAATTGATATGTCTAGAATAAACAGTGAACCTGGTCGACTTTTCTTATTTTAATTGTTATTTAATTTAAAATATGAGACATTCCTTTTTTGCATTAAGAAGTTAATAATGTCTTTGCAAATAGTTTAAAATCTTCTTCTTCATCATCTATTAGATTTTTCAATAGAAACTTACCCTTTTCAAGAGGTACTTCCTTTTTGTTATTGTCAAAAGGGCGAGATTATTTATTATTTATTTGTTTGATTTAATCATGTATGTTTGTTGTGTCTAGTGTGTAGGTGTGTTTTGCTATTATGTGTTGACTTTTTTTATTTGTTGTTGTGTTTTGAATTTGTTTATGTTTTGTTTGTGTTTTGTTGTTATATTTTGAATTTGTTTATGTTTACTTTTTCAATTTATTTTTGTTTTGATTTTGATTGAAATCCCTTATTTTTAATTGAATATTCATTAGGGGGGGGTTAGGAGAAAATTACTTTTAATGTTAACTCAAATAATAATTATTTTTCTATCATAAAAAAGGGGGAGATTATTGTAAATTAGAATTCAAGATTAAGGTTAATATAATGTAATTTTTTTATGATAATAAAATATTATTATTATGATTACTGTTTCTCATAACATACATTGGATATAACTTCTTTTTGTAGTTTTAGTGTACTAACATTTCAAAAAAATCATATACTACTCTATTGAAGATTTCAAGATAGAGTATACTTGGGTTTCATATAATGATGTTTGTAAATTTATTATTTTTCTTGAGTTTGAGAAAGTGTGATTGTAATTGGATAACCATCCATATATACACTAGGGGAGTGAGTCAAAACTTAAAATTTTAAAACTAATCGTACTGTATGATTTCAACTCATATTGGATGATTTTTCATAATATTTCCTACTAAACGAAGTTAATAAAATCATGCCCAAAAATTATTTTTGAACTGTTCATATTATATAATATATGTTCGTGCAGACGACTCACAGTGTACAAAATGGGTGCATACTAGTTCGTCCAAAACGAACTCATTATTTTTTGAAATGTTTGTAATGTACAAAGCTGGTTTGTGCAAATGAATAACATCCATGACTAAAGCAAAAAGATTTTTCAAATTTACCTTCAACTCCCTCTCTAATCTTATCAACAAGAAGAATATCATCAACAAAAAGCATGCACCAAGGTATGTCCTCTAGCAAATGTCTAGTGATAACATCCATGACTAAAGCAAAAAGATAGCAAAAAAAAAATGCAATACCGATTGAGAGAGGGAGATGCTCGGCGGCGCGCGACCAGGAGAGAGGGAGATGCTCGGCGAAGTCCGGTGACCGTCAGCGGCGAAGTTCGGTGACCGTCGGCGACGTCAATCCACGGCGAGCGACGAACAGCGACGGAGGGCGACGGGCGAAGGAGGCGAGGTGAGAGAGAGTAGCGAAAAGAATGACGGCCCAGAGGGCTCCGATTCGCATTTTAGGGCTTTTAGCGGCGGAATTTCCGGCGGAACGTCCGCCGGTAATGTTACCGTCGGACAATGCGCCGGAACGTTTTCGTTGAGTTTAAATAAGCCGGCGCACAATCCGCCGGTAACGTGCGCCGGAACGTTTCCGCCGTAATCTGCGCCGGAAATAATCCAGAGCCCTTTTCACCGGCGTAATTTCCGGCGCAATGGACGCCGGTAAATTTCCGGCGTCAGTTCCGCCGGAAATAACGCCGTAAACTTTACGTCGCATCATTCCGCCGGAACCTGCGCCGTCAATGCCGGCGCAAAAATATCCGCCGGAAATTCCGACGGTAATCGCGTGTTTTCCCGTAGTGTCTCTTGTTTATTCTTTAAAATTCTACCTTACTTTCTTGAAGGCTCTTAAGAGAAGATTTCCAAAAATGATCACGATACTCTACTATCACTAGGAGGGTGAGAAAGGATGTTGACACTCTATCATCACTAAGAGGGTAAGAAAGGACGTTGGTACTCTGCCATCACCAGAAGGATGAGAAAGGATGTCGATACTCTGCCGGACCGAGTTGTTGGAAGAGAGATTTTGTAAGGGCTTCTCCGCCTTGTTGAGGGGGTAAAAGGAGAGTCACTTTTATTTAGTGAAATACCTGAAGGAGTCTTTAGGGAGTGTCTAGTTTGATTGAACTACTATAAATTTTGGTATTATACTATTCTTTTATTTTTTACTTCTATTTTATATTATGTACTTTAAATTGCTATGGTTGAAAAATATTTTATAAAATTCTATCATTGAGTAAAATTCCTTAAAATGATTTTCTAAAATCTAAGAGATTTTTAAATTACCAATTTACACCCCCCCGTCTTGATTATCCTTGAGACAATTTTATTAGGTCGAACAACCTACTCGAACTATCAGTTTGGTCATCAATATGTCAACCCTATAAGGACAATTCAAGTCATACATTAAAAGTGAGACTGGTCTGATAATTGTTTTTTGGAAAAGAAGGTGATGTGAGGGCATTTTTCTCATATAGAAGCTTCCATTATAAGAGATAAAAAATGGTGGTATATTGTGGTAGGAGACACAACTCTTATTTACACCCACGTAAGATAATCATCAAATGTCATATTTGTTACAACTCAAGAATTTAGCTTGAGAATATTTTTTTTATGATAGAATAATATTATTATTTTGTTAATTTTATCATTTCTCTTAGCATGTATTGGACATTTTTTGTTTGTTGTTTGTGTACTAACATTTCAGGGAAATCATACTCGAGGCTGCTGAAGACTTTGAGATAACATAGATTAGGGTTTTTTTGTAATGAAGTCTATAAATTCTTTTATTTTCTTGAGTTTGAGATAGTGTAATTGTGATTAGGTAACCATGCACACACATAAGGGGAGTGAGTCAAAACATAAAAATTTAAGACTAATCAAATTATAAGATTTCCAAGTGAATTGAACAATTTGTCATATTCTTTCCTCCAAAATGAAGTTAATCAAATCATGTCTTGTATTTTTTGAGTTGTTCATACTATAAAAAGTTTGTTCATACAAATGAATCACAAAGTACAAAATGGGTGCATACCAACTCATCCTAAATAAACTCATTTGTTTTTTGTACTATTCATACTATGATTTAAGTTTGTATAAATGAATAATGTATTATTAAATTAGGTGCTTACCAGTCAATCTCAAATAAATTGATTTGTTTTTATACTATTTATACTATATGATGTCAGTTTGTATATATGACTAACATAATACAAAATGGGGTCATCCACATTCATACAAAATGAAGCATAATTTGTATTAACTATTCATTATATATAATGTCAATTCATATAGATGATCGATAGTGTATGAAATAAGTTTCATACAGGATCATACCAAACAAATAGGTTCAATTTTGAACTATTTTGTCTAGTATGATGTCAGTTCGTATAGATGAGTGATGTCAGTTCGTATAGATGAGTGATAGAGTACAAAATTAGGTTAATATAGGATCATACATAGATTTTTAAATAGTTCATACAAATGATCCTTGATCATACTATATGATCTTAAGTTGGTTGACTTGAAAGTTTTAGTTTTTTGGACAGTTTTTAGAGTCCTAAAAACTAACACTCAATACCTTTGCTATGATTTTCTCTTGAAAGTGGCCATTAAGTTTGAGTTTTTGGGAGAGATTTTGAGAATGAAGTGTGAGAGATCAAGTGAGGGGGATTTGTGAGGGATTTGCAAGGTTTCCCAAAGCAAGGATCTCTTTTTCTTCTTTAAATTTCTACCCATCTCCTCTGGAGGCTTTTGAGAGAAGATCTTCAGCATTATGTCGCAGTACTGTACCATCACCAAGAGAGTAATAAAGGATGAAGTTTCTCTGCCATTACCTAGAGGATGAGAATGGATGTTAGTACTCTGCCATCACTAGGAGGGTGAAAAACGATGAAGCTTATATGTCATCCTTCTTATTTCAGTGCTCACCTTTTTCAATGACATGTTTATTGATGACTTTTGGGAAAGTTGAGATTTTGGGTTATAATTTAATTAAAAAAATGTATTTTTATATGAAAATTTTTGGTATTACATATTGATTGGCTCTCTTTCATTACAACATAGGAGTGTGAGAAAGGATGTCGGTACTCTACTGCACCGAGTTGGTGGAAGAGAGTTTATAAGGGATTCTCCACCTTGATATGGGGGAAAAAGGATAGTCACTTTGATTTAGTACAATACCTAGTAAAGGAGTCTGTAGTGAGTGAACGTAGGTCTTGTTTAGATTGAAGCACTATAAATTTGGTATTCTTATGTTTACTTTACTTATTCAATATTTTTATTTTTATGCGCTTTAAAATTTTGTGCTTGAAAAATTTGTTGTGTAATCAATTTATTACACAACTGCTTATTTCAAGATTTTTGTTTAAACTTTCTAAAAATAATTTTTGAAAATCCAATAAAAATTAAAAATTATATATTCACCCCCCCCCCCTCTTAGTTAGCCTTGGGATTGTTCAATAAGGTCTAACAACCTACTCAAACTTTCAAGGGGTATTACAGCCTATTTCAAATATTAAAGTTTAGACTACTATGTAAAAAATGATTATGGCTGCTTTGGGAAACTGAAACACTTTTGAAGGATGATCTATTAGTAGACCACCTTATTCGATAATATTTCTTTTGATTTTTGGAAAACTCACATGTCTATTTTTTTGCAATCACTTGACTATTGTATGTGGATATTAATACAAAAAGGTTATACTATACCCACTAGACTTGTTAATGGCATTAGAGTTGAAACAATATTCTAGACACTAGAAGAAAAAGTCTTAACACAGCTAAATACAAAAATGTTTAAATAGTTTTTTTTGTGCATTGAAATCAAAAGACTATATGTGTGTTTCTACCTGCAAACTTATAAAAGAAATCTAGGATAGACTTTGGATCACATATGAAGGGAAAAAATAGGTTAAATAATCTTGATTGAATATTTTATTACACAACTATGAACTATTTCACATGAAATCGAAGGAGTCAATTTTTGATATGTTTGCATGTTTTACTCAGATAGTTACCTCATTGCATCTTTTAGGTAGAAAACTAACTAATTTAGAAAAGGTTAATATAATCCTAAGTTGTTTACCTATTACTTATAATGCAAAGATAATTTCCATAACATAGTCGAAAGATCTGAATATATATTCAATTAGCAATATGCTTGGATCACTGATTGCTTATGAGCAAGGAATAATCAAAATAGATTGATGTATGTGACTAGCAAAAAGAGAAGAATATTTCTTTCAAAGTGAATGATTCAGAGAGTGATCTATTAATGTTTGGCAATGAGGAATATGTTACACTCGTGATTAGGCAATTCAAAAGTTTTCTTAGAAGAAAGCAACAGAGACATCAGCATTGAAACAAAGGTTCAATAAGAATGCAAAAGTTTTAATAAAGTCATTTGTTATGAATGTAGGAAACCTTGATATATAAAAACATATTGCCCAAATCTCAAAGCTAATCCTAGCAATGAGAAAGTTGAAGAGAAAAACTAATGTTAGGAAGGGCAAGAGAAGAATGCAAAGAGCTTTCTAGGCTAACTCAATATTTGATTTCTTAGAAATATAAGTAGAAGAAGAACTCACAAATTTGTGCTTCATGGAAGACAATTTTGATCATTCAGAGTAAGAGGAGATATGTGAATTAACCTATGATGAATTATTTGAGGCTTTTGGAAAAACTTACAAGGGGGAGAGAGAGAGCAAGGGAGAGTGAGGGAGAGAGAGGGATAGAGAGAGAGAGATAGCTAGATAGAGAGAGAGAGAATGAGAGAGAGAAAGTAAGGGAGAGAGAGATAGAGAAAGGGAGAGAGAGAGAGAGGTAGAGAAAGAGATAGAGATAGATAGATAGAGAGTGAGAGAGAGCAAGCGAGAAAGAGAGAAAGAGAGAGAGAGTGTGTGTGTGAGTGTGTGTGCGTGTGTGTGAGCAAGCGAGAAAGAGAGAAAGAGAGAGAGAGTGTGTGTGTGTGAGAGAGAGAGCGAGAGAGATATAGAGATAGAGAGAGAGAACTGAATATCAGCGAGAGAGAGAGAGAGAGAGAGAGAGAGAGAGAGAGAGAGAGAGAGAGAGAGAGAGAGAGAGAGAGAGAGGGAGGGAGATAGAGAGAGAGCTGAAGAGAGAGAGTGATAGAGAGAGAGGGAAAGAGAGAGAGTTATAGAGAGGGATAAAGAGAGAGAGAGAGATAGAGAGAGGGAGAGAGAGGGAGAGAGAGAGAGAGATAGAGAGAGAGCTGAAGAGAGAGAGTGAGAGAGAGAAAGAGATAGAGAGAGATAGAGCGAGAGAGAGAGTGAAAGAGAGAGAGAGAGAGAGAGCGAGTGAACGAGATAGAGAGAGAGAGAGTGAGAGAGAGAGTAAGGGAGAGGGAGAGAGAGAGAAAGAGAGAAAGCTAAAGAGAGAAAGTGAGAGAGAGAGAGAGCGATCAAGGGAGAAAGGGAGAAAGAGAGAGAGAGTGAGGTAGAGAGAGAAAGAGAGAGAGGGAGAGAGAGAGAGGGTGACGGAGTGGGAGAGAGAGAGAGAGCTGAAGAGACAAAGTGATTGAGAGAGAGAGAGAGAGATAAATATATAGAGAGAGAGAAGGAGTGAGCAAGGGAGAAAGGGAGAAAGAGAGAGAGAAAGCAAGGGAGAGAGAGAATGAGAGGGAGAGAGAGAGAGGGCGAGTGAGAGGGAAAGAGAGTGAGAGGGCGAGTTAGAGGGAGAGAGAGAGGGAGAGAGGGAGAGATAGATAGATAGAGAGAGAAAGCAAGGGGCGAGAAAGAGGCAAAGAGAGAGAGAGAGAGCGAGAGAGAGAGAGAGAGAGAGAGAGAGAGAGAAAGAGAGAGAGAGGGAGCTGAAAGGGTGCATTTGCATTAATATAAAAAACAGAACCTAGTTACAAGTAAAGGAAAACCTATGACTGTCATCCTTTAACAACGTCAAAAAAGTTGAAGGGACCTCGACAGCAGTTTTATCCCAAAAAACAAAATTCTCAGAGAGAGCAAAATTGGCACAAAAATCCGCAGAGCGATTGTTGTCCCGATGAGTATACCTAAAAATAACTTGTTTAAAATTAAGCAGAAAAGCAAGGTCAGGACCCTCAAAATTGTAATGAGCCTTGTGATGACGGTCCTTTAGGTGTTGGAGCCAACGAATGGCATTGGAGTAGTCCCCCTCAATGACAATACCTTCAAGATCAAACATCAAATCCTTAAGGACCTCCCGGATCGCCGTAGCCACATAGACTTCAGTCTAAAAGCATCCCAGTGCTCTATCCGCTTCCCAGCCGCAGCAATGAAGGCTCCCGCAAAATTTCAGACCACCACACCAATACGGGCCAGACAGGACGGCCGCACCGCAGCGTCGACATTGAACTTCAACCAACCTGGAGGAGAGGGGCACCAATTCCGATGAGAAAACAGCCCAGCTGGCTGGTGGTAACCCCATTGCTCCAGAATCGGCATCAGGTGAGTCCGCGGCAGAAGCAACAGAATCTTAGCGGCAATAATAGACGGTGGGCGAGACGTCCTGGAATGTATCAGATCATTTCTAGTACGCCACACATGATAGACCGCATAACAGTAGATAATCCCCAAGCTTTGGTTGGACTCAGCAAGCATAGACAGTCCCTCCAACGCCGCCGCGAGGGAGTCGAATTGAGGCAGGACGAAGCCCCACTTACCTAGTATACCCGTCACCTTCCTCAGCGTATGGCATTGGGTAATTCAATGCTCAGTGCTTTCCTCCACATTGCACCCCCACGGGCATAGACGAGTGTTCGGTAGCCCCCTCCGGCAAAGCCACACATTAGTGGGAATGGCATTCCGGAGAAGCCACCACCAATGAAACTTCTCCCGCGGGTGCAACTTCAACTTATGCAGCCAGCCAAAACCGCAGTCAGGCCCCTCGACCTTGCTCCGATATGCCACCACTGAGAGCGACGAACCATAGCAGGATTTAATGAGCTCCGGTATATCAGTCCCCAAACTAGAGTTTGTGTCAATCTCCAGAATGCGTTGCGCCATAACCGAGCCAAAGCAACGAATCACCATTTCCGCATCCCACTCCAACGAATCCTTCAAAAGGTTGCTAACCCAAGCATCTTCCACCTCCTTCACATTAACAAAAGTTGGCCACTTCTCAATCTTACGGTCAAGAATCCAGCAATCCTGCAGGATTATAATACGGCGCCCATCCCCGATGCACCATCGGAGAGTCGCCGAGAGAGCGTCGGCCCCTTCCCGGAGGATTCGCCAAGGAGAGGAGCAACTGGGAGTCCGAGAGGCTGCCAGAAATCAGGGCCGTACTTGGCAGTCACAACCTTATGGAGAAGAGAATTCGGCTCGTTGATGACCGTCCAAGCAAGCCGAGCACGAAGGGGGCCGCGCCACACCGACAAATCATGAAAGCCAAGCCCTCCTGATCACGCGGAAGGCAGAGGTCACTCCATCCCACATAATGCATACCCTTGCTATTTGAATCCTTCTGCCATAGGAACCTCCAGGCCAGCTTCTCGATAGAATTGAGCACACTACTAGGCACCTCCGTGTGCGCTAAGAGGTAAGCAGGAATTGTGAGCAGCGCTGAGCATATCAATAAGGCATGACTGGCGTACGAGAGGTGCTTCTTACCCCAAATGTTCGTCTTGTCGTGAGCACTACGAACAACCTTAGCAAAATCAGTAGCCTTCAGTTTCTACATAGCCAGCGGAATCCCCAAATAATCGAATTGGTCCACACGGCGATACCCTATCTCCCGGGCGATCATCCTCTGTTTCCATTTGGGACAACGCTTATTGAAGAGGATCGCCGATTTTTCCTTATTGACACATTGCCCCGTCCAGCCACAATACTCTCTGAGGATATTCATAATACGAGCAGCATTTTGCCGGGATGCCTCCGCAAACATAAGGATATCGTCCGCATACAACAAGTGCGATATACTTTCAGCATTTGAGAAAATGCGGATCCCCAGTTGATCGCCACGTTGTCCGAACGCCTTGGTAAGCAATTCAGAACAGAGAATAAAGAGGTACGGGGATAGCGGCACTCTTGTCGGAGCCCACTTAAAGCCTGAATCCAAGGAGACTGGATGCCGTTTATCAGCACAGAGAAACGAGGCCACACAATGCACATCATGATCCACTGAACAAGACGGTCAGGAAACCCAAACCGGTACATCACCTGCTGTAGCGTCTCCGAAGCCAGGCAGTCATATGCCTGGGCCATGTCGATAATCAGCGCCATCATGCCCGCACGTTGGAACAAATGTTAGAATTTGCACATCATCTCCTGTACAATGAGCCCATGACTAGAAATGGATCGCCCCAGAACAAAAGCACCCTGTTCATCACTGATGATGTTGCCGAGCACGGGCTTAATTCTATTGATGAGGACTTTAGCCACAACCTTATAGATGGACTGGCATAAGCTGATAGGCTTGAATTTTGACGGATTGTCTGCATTGATAGATTTAGGCAACAGGACAACCAGGGTGTCTTTCCAGCTTTCACACATTGAGTTAGAACAGAAAAATAGAGGATAGCATGGGTAACGTCACATTTAAAAATTTCCCAATAGAATTTAAGAAAGGAAACAGTAATACCGTCCAATCCTAGAGACCAGTTGTTACCCATGCTGAACACAGCATTACGGACCTCCAAATCCGAGACCTCAGCCTCCAGCTCCCTTCGTAGGTGATCCAGGACAACCTCATCCCGCTGGAACCGCGACCAATTATCCATAAGGAAAAGCCTGTCTTTCCACTTGAGCCGAAAGAAATCCATGAACTCCTCTTGGATGCAATTCTGTTCGGAAGTGCGCTCCCCGTCACTGCGTTGAACCTCCAAAATATGGTTCCCTCTACGCCGCGCCGAAGAAAACAAGTGAAAGAAATGGGAGTTAGAGTCGCCCTCCTCAATCCAGCGAGTCTTAGCACGTTGTCTCCACTACATAGCCAACCGTGCCAGAGTAGAGTTGAGCTCAGTAGCCGCCCGCCGCAACTCAAGGTCTTGCTCGGGGCTTAGCCCCTCATAGTTGCACTCCAAGAGCTGAAGCTCGCAATCCGAACCTCCAGCGACGTCTTCAAATCTTCCAGATCCTTCAGGCGATTACGGCTCCAGAAAAATAACCCCCGCAGCATTCTTGAACACTTACGGTTGAGCACCTCATCCGGCCGACCAAAATCATTCTTCTTCCAAAGCTTCTAAACAAGCTTCCACGTAGCAGGGTAAGTCCGCCAAGTGTCCTCAAAGCTGATCCAGCGATTGCCAGAGCACGGGGTGACACTCACCAATCTCAGCAACAGGGGGCAATGGTCCGACGCAATTCGAAGCAAGTGCCGCACCGAAGCCAAAGGAGCCAACTGAATGCCAACAAAGTTCATAAGAACCCGGTCAAGCCGCACCCAAATTTTACTGTTACCAGTCTTGTTGTTCGACCAGGTATATTTCGGGCCAGTGAACCCCAAGTCATGAAGGTCATTATCAATCAAGAAAGCCACCATCTCCTGAGAACCAATCGGAAAGCCAAATCTTTTGCCTCCCTTCTTCTCACTTTGGTCAAGACAACAATTAAAGTCACCGCCCATAATCACCAGGAGTTCTGCGTCAATGCACGAGCTCAGAACTTCCCACAGACCCCGTCTAGTGTGATAGTCCTTGCCAGTGTAGACAACCGCCAGGCACCACTTCTCACTATTAGGAAAAGCCAGATGTCCCACCAGGCCCTGATCGAACATCTTAATCATCTCAAACTGAACTTTGTCATTTCTCCACAAAGCAAGAAGACCGCCCGATCTCCCGTTAGCAGGGAAATGAGCAAAGTCCCAACAAGAGCCAATAAGAACATCCACATCCTTTCTGGAAATATCCTCAACCATCGTTTCCACTAAACCAATGAACATTACCTCATTGCCACACACAATACTTCGGAGGAAGTGCCCCGTCTGCTTCTTCTGGGCCCCCGACAATTCCAAAAAAAGATGGAAGTCATTGACTAACCAATGGGGAGGCGCCCCCGCCGCCAGACATACCACCCAAAGCTTTCTTCCGCTTGCAGGTGAGTTCACCATCGGACCTTCCCAGACAGAAATCCAGCCCGTTATTCAGGCTATTAGCCAACGGCACGACAGGCCCAGACCCGGCCGCAGTATACAAGAGCTGAAACAACCCCGTCCAAGCCTGCCGAAGTGTAGACTTGATCAAATTAGGATGAACCTTGACTTTGCAGAATTCGACCTACTTCGGAGGTTTCCCCAGATGTTTGTTGGCCGTATTACCATTATTGTGCAAAGAAGGACTTTCCTTCCGACGATGGCGGCGAGGAGGGACCTGAATCCACGGCCCAACGGAATCATCAACATCAGAAGGGGTGACCATTCTAGCAAGTTCTGGGACTACAGAGTCAGAACCGTTGGGATGCTCATAGCCGAGCGAGGAACTCTGGGGAGTAGAAGCAGTAGGGGGTATAATTGGAGCCCCCAGGTGATCATCAACGCCCGAGGAGTCATCCACCCCCGAGGTGTTCGACCCCATGACCAACTGGAACATTCTGCACGGAACGAGATGAAGAATTCAAGCCCAGCCGATCCCCCCTGGCCGGGGCAAGGTCGCTATCAGCCCCCTTAGGAGGGGTTGCGCGATCACCCGACCGCACCTTAGTATTGCTACTATGCTCCATAGCACGCAACGGGCAAACATCCCTACGGTGACCAATCCGCCCGCACCCATAGCAAAGTAGGCCAATCCCTTCATACTCAACCTTTTAATAAAACTGCCCATTCAGGCCATTTATCCAAATACCAGCCAGCAGCTATTTGGCCAGATTCATTCGAATGCAAACCCGAGCATATTTCTGCCTCCCCCAAGTACCAGTCTGGGCATCAATCCAAAGAGGCGTCCTCAGACGCGAGGTGATCCTGAAGATGTTACACTCATCCCAATATTGAAGTGGGAGGTTGGGTAGCCGGATCCAGACTGGGGAAGAAAGCCCCTCCATTGAGGCTGAGGAGAAATCCGACGTCCACCGATCTAGTCCAACAAGGTTACCCCCAATGAACTAGGGTCCTCCACTAAGTACCGCATCACGCGCCTCACAAGACGAGAAGAGGTAGATAAAATAGTCTGAACCCATAGTAGTAAGTTGAAATTCACCAAAACTCCCCCATTGCCATTGGATCTCAGACTTCAACAAGAAAAATGAAACCTTCTTCCCCAAGATTTTACCCACCACCACC